>NW_028328124.1:0-70758 GCF_054136105.1 Typopeltis vanoorti
TGGCCTGTATAATGATCAGTTATATTGTTTATATATGGTTGGTTCGTTTATTTTTTAGTGGCGCAAGAACAGCAAAGGTCATACTGTGCCATGTTCATACACCTCCTTCTCAAACAGCGCATAAACGCCCAACATAAACGGGTATAATTAATTGGTAATAATATTGAGATAGTTCTCGCCATTCAGACTGCGGTTATCAGTGGGCATGAGGAATGAAGACAATATATTTCAGAGAGTCATTCTTTCACACTGTCATAAGTAAACATCTTAGATTCAGTCTTTGGTATTCTTGTCTCAGTACGCTTGTCGTTCCTTCTGCATTAAATAAAAAGCCTGGTTAAACACTCCATCTGATATTTCCGCAATTCTCTGGCGTCGTTTGACTATACAAAGTATTTTTTTCCTCTTTTGGACATAAATAGTTGTACACAGTGTGGATGTCAGTACTAATCATAATGCATGCAGTTATGCTACCTCACACACCGCGTTGTACAGGTGGAACTGATTCAAAGTAAGGCAAGTCGTCATCTTAAAGTTAGAAGAGATGCGTCTAATACGTTAACCGTTGAGTATGTCATACTTCTCTGTTATGTTTTTTTTTTTTTTTGTAGAATTTGTGTTTGTAAAACTAAATGCTGAGTGTTCGACCTTGGTTCATATTCGTCCACCTTAAAAGAATAGCTTAGAACGTAGATTCGAAGCGTCTGCAATTAGCGTGATGCAATCAGATAAACCTTTAAGTAGAAAGACAAAGCACTGGAATTGTACAAGTTTAAAATAAAGTAAGATTTATTGAACTACAAATAGAAATAGGAGTTTCCCGTAACACTTCAGAGAAAGTATTAATATTCATATTTTCCTTCATTCGTAGAAAAGGCACTAATCTCTCCAGATTAATAGTTTGCATCTGTCAACAGAATAGCCATTAAGATTTGTTGCTCAATTCTTTAGTTTTAAAGAATACGTTGAACAAGCAACAACATAAAGGTAAGTTTTATCTGCTTATGTGTATGGCTAGTTGTTCAAGTTGATACTGATCGGCTGAACTGGCTTTAGAAAAGGTTCATTTTTGGTCTTTAGAAAACGGTGCCTTTAGAACAGGATTATTACCCAAATCGTAATCATCCATCATATAAAGATAAGTTTACAAATTTTCTGGATGTCATTCCCATTTTGGATTACAAATTTTTAGAAACACAAAATTCTAAATTCACTTAAATTCACATATGAATTTGTCCCTAATACCTTCAAGTTAAAGGAGTTTCAATGATAACTTCATTGATGCCTCAGATTATTTGAGTAGATATGCAGTGACCTGATAAAGGTTTAAAATAAAATAATAAATATAAAATACTGATTTGCTAATTATGCTACTGTTATAAGCAATCTATGCTCAAAAATGTCTGCTTTAACAGTACAACAATCGAAAGATGTCCGTAAATTTATCCTTCCTCTGGAAAGGCCTGTGCTTAGCACCTGTTTAAAAGCAATGAGAGAACAGACTTGTTTCACACTCCAGTTTCTTTAGTTGTTTTGGCTGTAATTTTAAAGGATACTTTTATATTAGCATTATCATAAGGATAAATGGAGATATTCTAGAAATGGATTTCATTTTTTTATGAGAATTGCTTATAAAAGTAAGTCATTTCCATCAATGGAGATATTCAAATCTGGTTATGTATTTTAAGAAGAGTATAAATGGTTCAGCCTTCGTAGCTCAGTGGATTTAGACCAGCACTTCATTTGAAAAGGTCAGGATTAAAATCGCGTCTATGACGTCAGGAACGACTATGAAGTGTTTTCAATGAAATGGTTCGCACCTTCAATGAAATGGTGCGCCGGTCTCATACGGAGGTGGAGGGATATCCTCCTAAACTATCGAGTTTATCATGCCTGTAAACAGACAAACTGGCCAGAAGGACGCACGCAATATATTATACATACTATTCTGTCAAATTTAGTTTAGACTGCGCAGCGAAGTGTGGGTCTACGCACAAGCGAAAATTAAGGGAGAGAAATGGTTATGGAGAGTTGTTAAACTAAGTGGACAACAGTAAACAAAAAAAATGACTGATTGTGTTACTGTTTCTAGGGTGTGATGTAGACAAGACCATATATGCGATGTCTTCAGTAATGGGATAGGATTGAGAAAGATTTCTTTTAAATTAATAAAGGAAGAATTAGCAAGCAGCCTAGAGACAAACATAGATAGGTTAAACTGCAACTTACGTGCAATTGTTTTCAACTTATCATACTTAAATAAACAATTTATTGACGCGTCAATATATTTTTAAGTTTCAGTCGATATTTCATGAGTATGGCCACAGTGGATATCAGTTCTTGTTTGATAAACATTACTAATTCTAATAAAACTATTCTATTAAAATTAATAATTTGTTTAAGATTTCAAGAGGAGTTACTTGTTTTTAAATAAACAAATTTTTTTTTTAAATAATTTAAAATAAAGAGCCAATAGGCTTCATTTCGGCGATGTAAACATTATTTCAATTAAGGGGATATTAAATCCCACATTGTTTTAAAACCGAATAAGAAACTCAAAGTTCGGAATCAAAGAGTTTCATACCGAATATAGTAACTATAAAAGTATCAGCGACTACTAGCGTAAGCTAAAGCCCGTAGTTCAAGCACGTAGTACAAACTAGGTCAACTCGTAGCAAAGATGAGGAAAATTCTGATCGCTATTCTTAGTATTTCACATAATGTAATTTTTCATTATTAAATTAAAAATTTTTTTTTTTAATTTCATTAATTTAAATAATGATTACATCGCCGAAATGAAGCCTATTGACTCTTTATTTTAAATTATTTTAAATAATTTATGGGTGCACCTTTTTTTGGCAACTCGTATAGCAGAGTATATAAGTTCTTTTTGCTATACCCTTAGTATTATATTTGGTCTAGCTACTCACTGATGAGATCTCAGTAAAGATCGAAACCGGTCTGGGTAGTGACCTCCCACATTAATGTATAACATCATACATCTCCTAGGAGATGGGTTTTACATTATGTGAAATACTAAGAATAGCGATCAGAACTTTCCCTACCTTTGCTACGAGTTGCCCTAGTTCGTACTATTTGCTTGAAATGCGTGCTTTAGCTTAAGCTAGTAGTCGCCGATACTTTTATAGTCACTATATTCGGCATGAAACTCATTGATTCCGATCTTCGAGTTTCTTATTCGGTTTTAAAACAATGTTGGATTTAATATCCCATTAATTTAAATAAAGAAAAAAAAGTTATATTTTATTAAAAAATTCTAATATCCTTATTTCACTTTTCCTAACAAACAAATCCAGGTGAATTATTTTTTATTTCTTTTCCTTCAACTTATATATCTCTCAGTTGGAAACCTATTCAACGAATTAATGCCACGAGTACTCCAAAAGCGTACGCTAATAAATATTGTATCAACTCCAAAAATGCCGAGTTATTGCAGAATGAAAAGTAAACTTAAGATTAGAGATAAACACCTTGCATATTATACGCGTAATATTTTGGGACTTCCTCCACTACATCATATGATTCTGTCCGTTCAGACCCGAAAATAAATTTTTTTTTCTGAAAAAAAAAAATTAAATTATCTCAAAAACATTCATTTTCCTGTAAATAAATATCATGCTATCTCTGAGGTTGTTCGGGGGAAAAAAATATATATATATATATTTATTTATTTATTTATATTTACATACATCCTCAATAGTGTTGAATAGTGGGCGATGTACTCAATCCTCGAAAGAAATAAAACACAAGAAATGGAATCTTGCTTCGTGATTAAAGTATTCAGCTATCTCTGCTTACTAAATTCATAGGTTTCAGCAAATTACATCCAAATTATAATTAGAAATTGTGAATTTTATAATTATAATTATCGAACTCTACCATAGACATAAATGTTTGTGACTGTCCTACTAATGTACTGTGTGGAAAGGAAATCTGCGAATCTACCACTTCTTCTAGCAGAAGACCGCTTTCAAAAACCTAATGAGGTACGGTAGTGATCATACTGCGTCTAGCGACACCACCTGTGAATAACCAGCTAATTAATAATATACCTTACAAACCAAAATCTTAGTTCATCAAGCCATTAGTTTTAATTATCAGGAAAGCGCAGCACCTTACATAAGAAGACAGTATGTCCTTAATGAAACTCTAGGAAAAACTTTATCATAAGATAATTTGTGATTAAAAAAAAGAGAAAACAGCAAAGGCAATGTGTCTAAAACATCACAGAAGAACTTAATTAGCGTAATGCAAAATATTTGTAATTTGTAGTTGTAATAATCCAAACAGGATACTTCGAAATAATCCAAGTATTTTCCTGGATGTCATACGTAACAAAGGTTTGTTCGAGGTTACGCAAAAAAGTGTATATATAAATTAAAATAAAATAAAATGCCTGAACTTATTTTTCCTTAACTAACCATTAATGGTTTGAAATTACATACTATTTGTTTCTTAGAAATTACACGACAAGGATTATTCCAGGTATACGAGTCTACAGGGGCGCCAATTGGAACATAATCTGAGAACGTCAGCAAAGTGAACTATTTCTCTGATTTTTTCTGCCCTCAGTAGAGAGATAACTGGAACTCGCGTACCAGTAAAATACTAGTGCTACAGGTAAGGGTACTTTACTGTTTCTTTTCTGTAAATTTAGAATAAAACAACAATCTTATTAAAAATACGAAATACGATGATCTATGATTAATATGTTTAGCTGATATTAGTAATAAGAGAATTTTTTTATTATTATTTATAAAAACATGAGAAATATTTAACTATTTTGAAATGAATTGTATTTGATAACTTGATTTATGATTTTGGCTATCTACGTATTTTTGTCTTTAAATGTATTTCTGCTGGTCGGTTTGTCGAATAACCCTGCTGCCGCCGTATTGAGACCGACTAACTTACCTTGAATTATGATAAAGGTTCTTCGTGTCCAAGACGGGCTTAGAATCTAGATTTTCCAATCAAAGAGCTTCTTATCCAGTCTAATGTACAGAGTCTCCTTTTAACAGTTGCAGCCCCAAGTCTTCCCTTTTTTTTTCAGGAAAAAATAAAACAGTATAAAAGTGTAAATGCTACATTTTACTTGATAAAATTCTCTCTTCGATAATAAATATATTGATTTGGGTATTATAACATTTTCTGAAAACGAAAATGATCTTCAGGAACTGAATCTTACTAATAATTCCTAGGAATCTGTAGAAATTTACTAACTCCCAAAACAATTCTATGTTCCAGGGATTTATTTGCTACTCTGGGTATCGCTACAAAGAGAATTAGCTTTTCTTTGTGTTTAAATCATTTCTCTAATCTTTAATGAGTCGAACTGATAAACGCCGATAAGCCTCACTGTCTAATTTCGCATTTGAAAATTTGTTGACACCCTTTCGACTTGAAATTCGCAACTATTCAAGCGATATTTCATTCAACACCAAACAGGATAAAAATCTTCTTCAATGAAAGGATTTGAATAAAATCTATTTTATATTTAGAACCAAATGATCAGGGGAATTGATGATGTAGCACCGAATTATAAGATATTGATTATTTACAAGTGTATAACCGATTTTAGCATTCTACTTTGTCTTCTCGTAAAGCTTATTATATCGACAGAGTATTTTTGTAATTCTGTTAGCTCGATCTCTTTTCCAATATTTTTTCAGGTGCTAACTTCAGTCTGATTTTGAAGTTTAAATTAATCCAGGCTGATCTGTAGATTTTGGTCCTGAATCCATGACCAAAATTAATTAGGAGCTTTATTGAAAATTGTAATATGTTTAGTATTCAATTAGATTATGTTGTACCAATATATATTTCTATGGTTTACCCATTTGAGAACTAACTTAGAACGAAGGTAGTCCATCCTTGTTCCAGATAGTCCATCCTTGTGCATTGAATGTGCAGATGGATACGAATAACAGAAAGCACCCTAAAAATATGACGATTGAACATGGGATCAGAAATTCTTATCGGTTGTCAACATTCATTATACCTGACGCAGACGTTTCCTGCTGTTTAACAAGTTTTGATACTTAATCGATTCCAGATTTTTTATTAGCATTTTTGGGAGAAGTTCCAGTTAAAAAATTTAAAAATCGAAATATCAATTCAAGTTTGTTTATACGTAGCAAGATGCCTGTCTTCTTTCATGTAAATTACCTATCTCTCTTGTTTCTTCTTATGATCAAGAAATAATACTACATCACGTATTCAAGCTGACCTGCTTGTGTTGTATCTATCTACTATCATGAGTGCGTATCAGATTATGCTAAAATCGTCATAATTAGCCAGCGATCGCTCTTTCTCGGAAGCAGAGCCAATTTCTTGACTATTAGCGATCACCTGATAATTAAGTTAATTTCAATGCTTTCAGTTGGTTTGTTGGTTTGTTTCTCGAAGAAAGAACTCATTTCGCCTCCCCCCTTTAATTTTTAATAATATTTCAGCTTCTAGATAATATTTCAATTTCCTATCGCACATATCCTTGTGATACACATTGTGCTAGAAAGCTCTTCAGAAATTTAAAAAAATTAAAAGAGGAAAATAAAGTACGTATTTATCTGAATAAACGTAACTATATACTGTAAAGGTAGTTTAATTAAGGAAATAATAGTCAGCGAAAGCTGCAATTGGTCTCTGCGCTTTAACTTGCTCATTTAGGAAGTTTGGAGAAAGAAATCTGTGTTCTGTTTTTAGAGGGAATCTGAATTATATTAGCTCTGTGGCCTTGATCGATGAAAGATAAGCAAAGGATATTGTTAGAAGAAGAAAAAAATACATTAAAACTAGTAATAGTAAGCTTCATTTATATGCATGCAAACAGAAGAAAGAGTTCGAGTGATTTATGAATCACTCGAATCAATACAATGTGATTTACACAACGCATTACACTGCTGTATGAAAATATGATAAAGTTATACAGAAAAGCGAACTGGATTTGAGAAATCCAACTCGTCGGAAGTCCATGTAACGATTCCCGTGTTCAGATTTGAGTCGATTTGCTTCCAAGATAAACAACTAACTGACAAAAGAATCAACATTGCAAGAGGACGTCTTGATTGTGCAATCAGATGTTGTACGTTCTCCACACGTAATACAATTTTATTTATATTTTTGTGATTTTCAGAAACCAATTTTAACACTACATTTGCAGCATCACATTCTAATATAATTCTCTATAATCGAATCAAATATAATCAGATTATTACAGATTGGATTATAGAAGATTATGATGAAACTTTAAACATGACGTTTGTGTCATTAATTTGGATCATGCAGAACTTTCTTACTAGGAAAACTGTCATTTACCTTGAAAAAAAAGATTAGACTACACGCAACATCAGCCACTTAGCAATAGTATTTCGTTTAACATAGATTTCCTTATCGACAAAATTCATATACAGTACGCTACAAAAAAGTAGACCGATAAACGCGTTTGACAAACGCAGTTTTGGACCACTTCAATACCAAGTCGGTCTCCGTTGGCCAAGATGATAAACGCCATTCTGCGGGATGGACTTTCTTTTAAATATCCATTTTTTCCCATTTCACCATATCTGCCATTTCCTGTAGTAAATCTGAATATGTTGGTCACGCTTTTAAACGATGTTTTTAGCTTTTTCAAAGAGGTATATTTATAGGGTTATTACCACGAAGATATTCCATGTTGATCACTTCCATTTATCAAGGTATTCAAAAAGGTTGTGGTGTTTCTTCCCCCCCCACCAAAAAAAACAAAACAGGAAAACCGTGCGATAGAACACTGGCACATTACAGACATCATATATTGGCATCGTCTTTTTATTACCTTGTTTGCGTTATCGTAACAATTTGATTGAGAACTATGAACCCAGCGCTTCTACAGTCATCTATCACAAAGGAAACATATCGTTACATTGCGCTGTACTACTGCCTTTATCATCACAACTAAGAGATGGACTTTAATAATTTTTAATATAATGTCATCATTCCATGTCTACGTCATCAATCTACTGGTCGTTCAGGAAGCTCTATATCACTCATATTGGGTGACCTTTGACTTGCGCATTACTCTGTAAGAATAATCAAAGCTGTTCGGTTCACAGCTACAGAATCCTTCTGCTACAACTACTACCGTTGGAACTGTAAAATCATTTCAAACATAATTCTCTGCTTCCCTACGGTAAGAATGTATGTTGCGTACTCTTCATCTTTCTCGGTCAGAGTATGCTGTCCACTTAAGTTTTATTACATTCTTTCCAACTTTTCATGAAGTTATCTTCAGTGTCCTAAACTGTTCTCTCTCTCTCTCCACAAAAAAATTTAAACCTATGCAAGTTTAATACCTTAGTTAATCATCAAAAGGCATAAATAATCTGGAAACTCTATTTTAGAATCCAAACATGCAATCTATTCAATCCTCCAATAAGCAAAGCCATTTCAAGCCTCAATAAGCAAAGCCATTTCAAGCCTCAATAAGCAAGGTAGTCGGCGCGGTTAGCCTAGTGGCTGTGCGCTTCGCAACCATATGCCTGGGGAAGGAATGTCCTAGGTTCGATTCCCGTCTGTGACGTGAGGAGCTGAAGGATCTTCCTCAGCCATAGCCAAAGTTAGCTGGTCTTGGGCGTGGATAGTAAGGTTTTTCCCCAGTTTATTCTGGGAGTTTTCATCCAGCAAAACAGGCAAACCGACCTTGAGAACTCAACACTACGGACATAGGATACACCGGGGGGGGGGGAGTACGGCTGACTGCCTTATCCTGTGAACGTTTTCAAGTCCGATGATTAATAAACCCTCGACACCGCAAGGTAAAAGAGGGGAAAATGGAAGATGAGATGAGATAAGCAAGGTAAAATATCTTGTATGAAAATCATTTGCTACTTAGTGACATTCATTATCATTGATGGCACGGTCTGTAAATCGGTCAGACCACGAAAACCACTAACCGTGCAGGATTAGAAAAGATTAGTACACTTCCAAGAACCGGTTTTTATTTTTTTTACAAGTTTATTTTGGAGGGGAATAGAAAACGCGTAGTTGACATTTGGACATCCTTGAAAATTTTGTTAGCTTTCTAAAAATATAACAGAAAATAGAAAATAAACAGTAGTTCTATCATTTAATAATTTGTTTTCGTATAACATCGTTTGCAGGAATGTTAAGAAATCGCAACAACCAGGAAGAATTTGAACAATGGAAGATTAAGAGAATAAATGATCGTACAAGGACGTATCACATTATCATATAAGAAATCTTAAACCGGCAAAAAAGCCCAAAATTATTCATTATAATACTTTCTTGGATCTAAAACCAGAAATCGCTGATAATGCTTTCGATATCTGTTGATAAATAACATCACAGAATCATTTTATAGCAGAATGAATACCATTAGGCTTCTTAGACATGAAATACCACAAGAACTAAAAAAACAAGATATCACCATGCATTCAACTACTTACTCCTATAACTTCTCCTTTTAAAATTAATGAGACCCATTCTGGAATTTAGAGATAATGTGCAAGTCGAAATGGCACAACAAAAAAAAAACTGTGCTTTCATCTTCTCAAATGCGATTAAAACTATGGAATATTTCCCTTCCGAATAAATGACCTGCCAGCTTGAAAACAAAAATAGAATATTAAAGTTTAATTATCACTTATTACTAGCAATTGCTTGTAGTCTAATAAAACTATTCATTTTTTTTATAATAGCGATGGAAGACTATAACAATTCGACAGCATTCAGTTTGGATACGATTTTCGGCACACCAGGTAAGCCGAATAAAAAATTTAAAGTGAAGTTAAACATTGGAGAGATATTGATACTTAGTCTTGAATTTATATATATATATATATATATATATATATATATATATATATATATATATATATATATATATATATATATATATATATATATGTTAAAGATACCAAGCAATTTTGTTAGCTAGGTTTTTAATCCTTTATCCCAAGTAAGCAAACAGACAAGTAAGTCAAGTTTGCAGCTGCACGTAGTGCAACACTAGGTAACTCGTGGTAAAGATGGAGTAAGTAAAGTGATCAGAGTTTACTCCACCTTTACCACGAGTTGCCTAGTGTTGCACTAAGTGCATGAAACTTGACTTACTTGTCTGTTTGCTTACTTGGAAAAAAAGGATTAAACACCTAGTTGATAAAATTGCTTGGTATCTTTAACATAATATTCCCAAGGTAAAAAACTTTCTACCTATATATATGAATTATTTAGTTGTATATCATTCCTTTATTAATATTCCATTAACTAAACTACTTCTAAGTTTGTTAAGAATATGTAAGGGTTTAAGTTTATGTTTGTTAAGAATATCTTAACAAACATAAAAGTAGTTTAGTTAATGGAATATTAATAAAGGAATGATATACAACTAACTAATTCAATAACTTGTAATAATAATAAGTAAAGACAGGTCCAGGATTATAGTAATAAGTGATGTTGCATTTTCGTATTTGCCAACCACGTGTGCCAAGCGGCACGTGATTTTTGATAGTTGCGACTTCCAACATTATATTCCAATATATAATAGGGAAGAAAACCTTTATCATTGCCATTGTATGTAATTTGTCGAATTATTAGATAGCATTAAATACACTACAATAAACATAAAATATTTGTTAGCATCCTAATAAATGGTATCTATTTAGTGCTATCTTTTATGATACGACACAGAAGTCTTAAGAATTTATACATGGGGCTTCTCGTATAATAGGAAGTAATCAAAATGAGATTCGTCAGAGTAATGCCCATTCACTAGTGATGTGAGAAATGTATTAGTCCTAATTACTGGAGTTAAAGTATTACTGAAGCTCTGAAGGATAGATATTTGGCTGCCAACAAGTCCCACTTAGAGCATTTCAGAATCGCTTAACTGTATCCAGTTAACTTGAATTAATTTTTGCAAATAAAAATACTGTCAAAGAGATTGATCGATTTAAGAGAGCGAAAATCGTACTAAATGTGATATTTCGAAAAACCTAGAGCAGATATGAGTGGATGTACTGCAGTGGTATAGAAACTAATCTCTTCCTTTCATTTCAGCTGTCTCTTTTTTTCTTCTTTTTTTTTTTGAGCGCTGTCTCTTAGAATTACCTTAATTTTTTTAATACAGTGTTCATACTTTAACCTTGCTACACGAATTACCCATATGCTTTTCAGTTTGTTTGGTTTGAATTTTTGTTGGAACACTGCCTTAATGTTTCGTAGCAAGGTGTATTCAGTTACAAATTATTTTATCGTTAACTCACGTAAGAACCTCTTCAAATGATGTGCACTAATGACCAAAGACACTTCACTCAACTGATAATGATACTCATAAGGAATAATCATCATACAACATATAATTCAGTTATCAAACTTTATTTTTTGAATGGCACATGATTTTACCAAAGAGCAGGTTTACCGCTAATTTGCATGTTCCTTAAAACTGAATCTTGCTAATTCCTAGTACGATTATAAAGCGTTTCATGGCAACGTATGTGTATTTATTTATTTATGCGGGGGCATTTATAACTTTTTAAAAGGTTATTGTGTCCCTGACAAATGCTTCTGCTACAGTTCCACTTTTGACTACAACATATGCTAATTAAATATGTTTAAGCATCGATTGACCTACGTAATAAAATAACTTTATTCCAGAAGAAAATACTTTTCATCTACGGCGGAGAATAGACTATTTATTCATGTAAAATGTCCTGGAAATACTGTTTCCTTAAAATATGTAATTTACTCTCGATTTTTTCCCCTCACAAGTCATTATGAAAACCAATTATCCTTTGAGAATAGCAACGAGTATTATATTTTATAGTACTAGAGGTAAGTTAATCGTAGACACTTCACGGCATTATTTTCGCAAAAAACAAACACTCATCATAATAAAAGAATACTTCTTTGTAGAATATGTTAAAGTAATTAAGGAAAATAGATTTAAATATAAAGAATCAAATATTTAAATAATTAAATTATTTCAATAGATGATAGAATTATATATTAAAAGAATAGCATTTTGACAAGCTATTTTTCTCTTTTTATTCTCGTATTCTCTCTCCTCTCTCTCTCTCTCTCTCTCTCTATCTTATTTCAGATGAGACAATGAAAATCTATCCTTTGATGAGTAATCCGAACGCTGTCTTCCTTATCGCAGTATCTTATGTGTTGCTTGCCAAGATCCTAGGTCCATTATACATGAGAAACAAAGAAGCCTTTGATATGAGATTGCAGATGACGATCTACAATATCATTATGGTTATAATGAACGCAGGATTAGCTTATGATGTAAGTACTAAATTTGTAAACTGCAGAAATAGTCTCATTATATATATATTCATTGTAGCTTCGTAAATTTAATTTAACGCATAAAAGTGAGACAAGTCATTTGTGTCCTTTATTTCAGACCATGTGTTCTGCAATAAATATCTCTCTTTTCTTTCCATTCGCTAATAAATTTAACTGCATATTAATATTGGGATTCTTTTACTTCATTCGTTCGCTGTGACCGAATAAACAATTATTGGGAAAATAAACCAAATTTTGCTTATTGTTCAGTTATGCAAGTTTAAGATTGGTGATGACGAATGTTATTATTATTATTATTATTATTATTATTATTATTATTATTATTATTATTATTATTATTATTATAGAAAACAAGACCAACAACGTCGATCCTAACTGACAAGAAACTCCCAATATCTATATATCTGAACACTGGACTCCATACGTTAAAAATCTTTATACCAAGCAAGGAAAGCAAAAACAGAGAATAACTACAAGTTCCTGTGGACTACGGATTCACAGATATTCATGAGACAGAATGAAACACTCCCGTTTATACAGTTACAAGAGAATCCGGCCTACACAGCCTACCAATATAATACATTAATCTCTCCACATCCTTAAGAACAAAAAATTACTTTAAAAGCCATATCATGGAGATATCAAATCTTGGCGAACATATCCAGTCATAAAATATAAACTTCAAAGTCTTTGACTCTTCGAAGAAATGGACAGAGGATATTAACCCCAATACCGAATTCAGTGTCATACACACACAACAACAATTCACTAACGCAGTCATGTATTGATTATATCAACATACGTGCCTCATCAGTAATTAACACCAAAATCGCCGATCACTACTTTGTCTCAGCTTCGTTTAATTACGCCACTTCCTCCTCCCCACAAACATAAGGAGTATAAAGAAACACTGGATTACATTGATAACATTGCTCAACTACACTTTGAAAAGCATAGATGTACTAACACTAACCGAAGTTGCCATAAACGACACAGACACTTATGCATACAACACTAATAATTACCAGACCTACAATTTATGTTGACCACACAAAAGAGAGGAGGTGGAATCGTGGCATTTATCAAAGAAAATACAGTGTGACCGAAAAACAAACTCGTTTCGAAAATGCGGAAACACTAATTTTGGAAATGACAAATAGCGACAAGCGTAGCATCGAATAAACAATAAACACAATATACAGACCCCCAAATAATAGTCCACTCAGCTTTCTACATGAATTAGAATCATGGCTAAGCGGCATTGAACCCCGTACAACACATAGATTCATCCTAATAGGAGGCATTAACATAAATACCCTTGACCACGCTTCTTCAACCACTAACACATACCTTGATATACTAAGTCAGTACAACATAAACCTTACCATTAACTCCTCAACAAATATTCAACAATTCACTAACGCAATCATTTATTGACTATATCAACATACGGCTCCCATCCATACGTATACATCATTAGTAATTAACACCAAATCGCCGACCACTACTTTGTCTCAGCTTCGTTCATTACGCTCCTTCCTCCTCCCAACAACACTGCATAACTCTACAAAACTCCATTAAATTAAAGTGCATTGTCGACAACCTTATAAAAATACAGACTGGAATTACCTTCTCATAATAAATGACTCTGTAACTTTATTCGAGAACTTCCAACTAATGTTCATAGAAATATACAAAAAAGCAACAAAGTGTACACAAACGAGGAGACATACAGACAATAACACATGGATGATGCAACATCCTAAACAGTATTACTGTAAAAAAATCTATGGAAAAAAACTAAAACAAGTCACTTTAACACTCATTTACAAACATCATAAACACACGAGATCAACTAACAACAAAAATTCGTAGGGAAAAAAGACACTACTACTTCCAAAAATTTACGGAGTGTAATGACAATGTGAAGCAAACATGGGCTATACGTTTCGAATTACTAACTCGAAAAAGGGAAACTTCAGCACACGATTTTATTGCAAAAAGTTTCAGTGGGGATATAAACCAAGATGAACTAGCAGACTCGTTCAACCATACATTCACAAACAATATCACACAAACCAAAAAGATAAACTACCAACGATACGATCAACAAAACGTTACCAGCACAAAGCCAACAGCAAACCATGTATTTTCCACCAGTAACAAAACAGGAACTGAAGGAAGAGCTCTTACAGCTAAAAACAAGCGCACATCGATTGTTGTTAATTTATGGGTTGTGATATTGAAAATGGTAAAAACAAAATGGAATCGAATGTCAGTACTTTGAAAAACAAATTAGTGACTTCAGTTGTGAATTGCTTGGAGTTCTATGAACTGATAAAAATGATACACTATTTTTTAAAAAAAGAAAGTTCATTCCTCTGAAAAATATGAATGATACAATTAAAGATATATAATTTTTCTTGAAGGTAAACATTTCATTTTTCTTTACAATTTTTTATGGTCTACATTTAGGTCGTGTATTGTTTCCAGGAAATATGATATAACCCTACTTTCAAACACTTAAGTTAAAAGTCGAGAAAGTGGGCCCCACTTTATGATGAATCCTGATTAAACGTTTGCAAAAATGCTGATGGGTTAGACCTGATGTCAGAATATTAATTTCGACAAACTAACTAGAATCACGCTTATACTATCATACTGGCAATGGTTTGTTAATACATAGTAAAAGATTATTGGAAACATACAATTTCTGTTTACTTATGCATGAGAAAAATATTTACGAGTGCAAATTACCAAGTCTTAGTGCCATGTGTTCCCACTACAGTGTGTGCAATTAACAGAACAGGATAATGGTGAGTTTAGTAACAAGAATATGGAAAGCTCAATCCCTTTTTTCTCTCATTTCCTTTAGTCTTCACTTACTAATCCAAAAGTTGAAATGACAATATAAAGTATAATCTTAGGAAGTTAAGACTCATTATGAAATAATATTAAATAATTATTTATTTGTGTTGTGTTGGAATTATTATAACATTCTTCATGAAAATAGAAAAACAGTCAAATATAGATGAAAAAAAAACGAATTTCAGAAATGACTAGCATTATAGATGCACAATTTCTTTATAATGAAAACTCAAATTTATATCCTAAAGAAACTTATATGTCAAATGGAATTATTGTCAGAGATACCATGACAAAAACACCTTGTAGGTGGAATGAATTACCTGAAAAGTTAATAAACAGAATTCTTGGTTAATTAAATACAAAAAACAACTGAAATGGAAATTGTTCCCTTTCTCTGGACAAACTAAGAGATTGGAAAATACAATCAACAGGCAAATATCAAATATTTCTCGCCCAAGGTAGAGAAAAATAGGTCATATTTTCGAAATTATTAGGCATACCTGTTATTGAAACGAACGATACTGGTTGGCGAAACGTAAACATGTTGTGTGCACTTACACATGTTATTAAAAACATAACAGAAGATTTTGTGATAATATCAATGCTCAAAAATATATGTATTGTTTTTACAAAAAAAACAATACATATATCTAACCAAAAAAGTGAGTAACTAACATGTTTTATTATTAAACTCATAGGAAAATGTTAAGAGTGTAATATAAAACTTGTGAAATATTTGTAGGTAATTACATGTATCGAATTATTCTCTGTGAAAATAATTGTAGATAATAGCTCAGCAAAATAAAATACAATTGTAAATCTAAATGAACAAATTTGCTGTCATTGGAATGTTTTCCTTATTTACATTACACCACAGTTAAATTTTTACTCAATTATTCAATGTTTAAATGTTGATATATAAGTCCATAATTTTATCCCTTAATGCAGTTCTGTTTAAAAAAAAAGTTAACATTTACTGAGGAAAAGAAGTAATAAAGTTTAGATCTAGAAAATGACATTTATATCAAGACCGCTTAGGTGTATTTGGTGACAAAGGAATCTTTAACAGAGATCAGAATATTGCTTGAGTTATATATGTAAAAAGATTATTGGAAACATAGATTTCTGCTTAATTATGTGTGCAAAAATTTAAGATTTTTACTCACTCATTCTGTTTAGAAGTTGATATATAAATCCATAATTTTATCGCTTAATACAATTCTATCACTAAGAACCAAATAGGAGTAGGGTAAATGGGGTGAATGGATCTTTACTGTCATCCCTGTCAATCCATATTATATTTAGATAAGAAATATCACACACATACACACTAAAAATATCAAATCTTACTGATATGTGTTATCCCTACTGGGAAATTAATGCAGGCCACAAAAAAAAAAAAAAAAAAAAACAGTGAGGGAACACTAATGTCCAGTAATTAATTATTTTAGAAAAATGCCTACTACTACCTATTGACAAGAAAACATGAAGGAAAAAAATAAATAATAAAATCTTGTTATCTCTTGACACTAAACTAAAAATTCCTATATTGTCTATATTAGGGATGAAATATCGCACACACTTGAAATACCAAATTCGTTCTGAAATCTGTTCACACTACTGTGAAATTAATGTAGGGAACGAAACAAACTTGTGTGTGTGTGTGTGGGGGGGGGCTCTGGGATAAACCTCTGATATCCAGTAATTAATTATTTTAGAAAAATGTCTACTTCTACCTATTGACAAGAAAACGTAAAAAAATGTCACTGTATGAGTGCGATTGTGGGGGTTGGAGGGGACATCAATGGTATCCAGTAATTAAGTATTTTGGAAAATATCTAACTGCTGCCTAATGAAACGAAACATGAATGTAAAGAAAAACACTGCGAGCGTCATCTCTTGACTCTAAAATAAAAATTACCAGAGTCAATATTAGGAAACAAAATAACACACCTTCATGTTGGAAAACTCGTGCTGCCATCTATAAACAATTAATTCTACAATCGAGCCAAAAACCCCAACACCTGACCAAATATCCTCCCTGCCACGCGGACGCCAGTTGAAATTTGACTGTTGTTATTCCTAACTTGTTTATATGAGAAGTCCATGCTTTATCTTGCTATATTTCCAGTTTTTGCGATAATTTGTACACATGAAGAAGTCGGCATTCCGACGAAACTAGTTGTGGTTTAATTAAAGTTTTCATCTTATCTTATGTGGGTGTTTCTATTCAGTAAAATTACGATTTAAAATGTCTACAATCCGAGAAAATGCCAGTTATTACAATAAATATATATATATATATATATATATATATATATATATATATATATATATATATATAATTTCAAATGTAGAATGAAATCGTATCAACTACCTTGTGTAATTGAAATATATTGAAAACGATTACTGTGATTGTTATTATTTTGTTACACGAATTCACATTATGCAATTATAAAGATGTTAAGAGTGAAAATTGTAACGTTAAGTATTATAGCACTGTTTCCTAAATATTATAAAATATATATCATTCTGTGAGAGGTAATGATCAGTGAAAGTAAACTGATGTACCGAATTGTACACATGGTTAGTACAGAATTGTTGTTTTAAAATTGTAAAGTCTCATTGTTCATTGTTGCTGCGGTTCTTTTTTTATTTTAATTATTACTGTGAAAAGTGAATTAATGCATATGGCATTATCTATTGCATGTTAATAAAAAAAGTAATTGTTAATATGAATTGAGAATAAGAATGAATTGTAGAATTAAAATATAAATGACAAAATGCAAAAATAGCTATCTAACAGTCCTTAATGTGAAACAGTAACTGTAAATTGTTTTTGTTAGGTTTGCTATTAATCTTAACAATAATTATAATATTACATTGTCCTAATCATAATAATTTTAATAATATGTAACAATATGTACCCTACACTCGTAATTTCTTTGAAAAGATAAACTGCTTTGAAATGAAATTCTTCTTCTTCTTCTTCTTCTTCTTCTTCTTCTTCTTCTTCTTATTATTATTATTATTATTATTATTATTATTATTATTATTATTATTATTATTATTATTATTTTGTTGTTGTTGTTGTTGTTGTTTTTGTTGTAATTTCCAAAACAAAATAATAATAAAAGGATCTCGGTTCGTTTAAATATTAATCATAATCCAGACTTTTTTATATTTGCAAATTAAATATATTTAATTACTGCCAAAGAATATGCTTTGCATTCGCTCACACAAGAAAAGAAGTAAATTCATATGTGTACTAATCCATTAGGAACACCTAATATAATATATCATCCTCTATTATTGATTTTGTGTGAAGAATGAGGCTATGCGTCTGTATTAATTATTTTAGTAACGATATTCTTCCTTTTGCTGAAATACCTTTATTTTATCGATTTATTACAACAGCATAATTAACGACACTGGAAATTTGATAAATCATAAACATTTAATACTGAATTATATTAATCTAGTTTCTTCTTAATCTCTAGTTAGCCTTTTATAATTTTAATGATGGAATACTGAATTGCAATAATAACCAAATGTACAATGTTGACAGCAGATGGCTCGTTAATTCTATTGGATTTTTTCCTATAGGCATTTCTTGCAATTGTGATGTAAAAGGGATCTTACCTTTGTGTACCACCTAGCTTCAAGCATCCCTTTGGAATAGAAAGGGTAAGTAATGTGTACAATGCTCTAGTATTTATGAAAGAATAATTCTTATGCATAATATTAAAATAAACAAGATCTCTTAGATTGTGATCATATTATTTTAGCCAAAAAACATTGTAATAGGCATGTAAGAAACGTTTTACAGTGCGCATATATATATATATATATACAGACACATACATACATATATATATATAAGTAGAAAAGCTATTAGGGTAGTGTATTTATGTCCATTAATTTTATTCATTCTCCAATCAATTCGAGAATTTCTTCGGATTCATAAAAAAAGAAAGAAAGAAAGAAAAAACTTTCCAAGACAAAAATTCCTTCAAATTCAGCCATTTGACTCTCCTTCTCTTGAAGTCCTCTTAAAGGATTTTCCTTTTGTTTTTTCCAGATTCCAGTCCGGGTTTCCCATCTGAAAGGCAAATATCACGGCTACCTGTCGCATGCATAATGGTAGTGACACTCATAAGTAGCAACTATCTGAGAAGTGCACGCAATATTTGAAGAAATGATATGTATTTTCGCCATTAAAGATATTGATGCGAATTGTACTACTAAAAGTGAAATATCATACAGATGTCATTAAAGTAACATGGATAAGGATTTGAAGATGATTGATATATTTCATGGCCGATGGTGATGAAATACATTTCAAAGTGATGTGAAGGAAAAAATGCATGCGATGGAACAAAATAATATTGAAACGAGAATTCAAAATGAGAGAATCCATTAATTTTTGTTACAAACTTGGATGTACATACATTAAACAGGATATTGAACACAATTCAACAGCTAGCGTAAGGGAAAATAGTGATATTGTTTGCAACCATCATTATAAACGTTGCCATAAGTAGATTCAAAAACATTTTCTCACCAAAACAATGCATTATTTTTATGTTCAGCCAGCGATGCCTGCAAGAAATATCTCATGTATTGCTATAGCATCATTCAGAAATGACATCAGTAAGAAACAATTGACCGCGAAAAGAATGATAGTGATAAGCCCTGACTGAGAATTGCAGAAGTACAAAGAATTAAAATTCTGTTCTCCTTTACCTGACTCAGGCATTCTATTCTACTTGTACTCGTGTAATATTTAATATAAAAATAAGTATATTAGAATAATTAAACTATTTTTTATAAATCTTTATAGTCTATCGTATGTGTGTATTATGTGTATATGTAGATTGACCTATTTATATTCCTCCTAGGGAAATATGGGAGCATGGCTGTACTTGTTCTCGAAGATGCTAGAATTTGCCGACACGGTAAGTACATTCTTTGACAAAATCAGATTTACGATATGACGAAAACAAAACAATGTCATACAGAGAAAATATCCATATATATCTATCCGAAATATTGTATATTAAAGACCATTAAAAAGTTAGTGATTCTGACCGTGAACTTAAGAATGCTATTCTAAAATTAAAGAAAGTATACAAAAATTCAGAATGCTATTCTAAAATTAAAGAAAGTATACAAAAATTCAGAATGCTAATCTAAATTATTATAAACAGGATTCTCAAAGGCAGTAATATAATAAGCTAAAAAGTGATATGAATAACAAAATAAAGTGTATTAAAATGTCTTATTAGATCATAAGTGAAATAACTTTCTAACCAAATAATTAAATTATGAAAAAATATCATAATAAATAAATAAATATATGAGCATTCAGAACGCACATAAAATATTGTTGCTAACTTTCCTAAATAATAATCTTGAATATAACTTCACAAAATCAGACAACCAATTCGTCACTGTTTTAAGAACACTGATTGATATAGGCCTATTATACCTTGGTCCATCTGAGGATGCAATCAGGTATAATAGGTCTAAATACTTAAATGAACAATCATTATAATCGTAGTTGCGATAATGATTATTTAAAACTGTTTTCAGGTCTGTACATCTCCTTCAATATATATCCGTTTAAATTCATTCTCTTTATATTTAGCTGATACTATTAGAATTAAAAATATTATTTACTTTGTTGTTGTTGTTGCTGCTGCTGCTGCTGCCGCTTCTTTTCTCAATAACATGCTTACTTTACAGGCTTTCTTTATACTGAGGAAAAAGTTCAACCATATCAGCAATTTACATGTGATACATCATTCAGGAACTTTTGTTGGATCTTGGATCGGAATTAAATATGCACCAGGTAAGTAGATGTTTTCTATCTGCCGTAAATTTTAAATCTACTCTGTGTATTTGCTCTGGTATTGTGAATAAAGTCCATTTGGTTTAATTCAAAAACTTCCACTATGTTAATACGCTGTAATATTTCAATGCATCACACAATCTTCTTCTTCCTAACATGAATTTTCGATCAGGTGGTCTGATCCGGTGTCATGCCATCTCTTTCTTGATTTTCCGATTCTTCTTTTTCCACTTATTTTATATCTGGATAATACATTCTTCAGTAATCTGCTGTTGTACATTCGATTTAAATGTTCTAGCCATTTTTGTTTATCCTTTCTTATGTAATAATTAATTGGTTTTATATTTAGAGATTGTAAAATTTCTTCATTTGTTTTATGGTTCCAATTGTTATATCCAAGTGTTTTTCTGAGAAATTTCATTTTTTCTGTTTGAATTTGAATGTTTGACTGGATTATAAAAATTCGGTTGCTATATCTAAATCGGTTTATATTTTAAACAGCTTTTCTCTACTAATTTTGTCAAAGGCTCTTCGTAATCAATAAAGACCACATGTGTTTATTTTTGAAATTCTGTTTTCTTTTTCTATTAATCATGTTAGATATTATATATCTAACGATTCAATTATTGTGTAATATTTGTGTTACACAATATTACACAATAATTGAATCGTTAGATATATAATGTGGACTTTTATGAATATGACTTGTAATCATAGGATTCTTAAAATTCAAAGGAAGGTGAATAATTATATTGAGTGAGATTGTGAAAATATAGATATATTAAGAACAACAAAGGACCAACTTAAAATCCACAGACCTAACGAAATATTGCGAAAAGGCCATTTGTTCATGAAGTTTCAAGTTTGATAGATTGGTTCTAAAACGTGGTTTAAAGTTGGGGAAAAAATACACAGCATAATTACGTATGCATTGTATCGTTATCATCGTCATTATTCTAACAGATGTGTCTTAAAATGGTCTACAGGGTACAATGAGTATACTATATAATAGTCTGCATCATTACGTCCCTCGTCTATGATTATCTATGAGGTCGTATGAGTCTAATAGCTCACCTCTGGAGAGCATCAAGAATTGTAAGGAATGCTTTAGGTGCACCACCCTAAACTTGGGTGGTGTTCTAAGCATGGAGTGATGATTTGTGATTTGTATATAGTTAAGAGTTAGTCGGATATAAAATAGCCTCTTGATCTAAAGAGAATGCCTAGTGTTTTTTGGATGCTGAGGTGGCTATTAATGTCATGTGTTTATGCCAAGAGAGATCGGATGTAAAGTTTAGCCCAAGCACAAAGATCATTCCACGCTCTGGAATGGTGGCACATCTCATGCATGGAATTCTAGGATGTGCCATCATCTGTCAGTGACGTGAGGTGAGCCTTCTTATCTTGTCTGGTGATTTGTGTATTCGTGAGGGTAAGAGTAGGTAAGCTTGGATCTCTTTGCAAAAGAAAAGGCAATACTGCGTTTTGAACATTAGCATTGAACATGACAAGGTTATCCTCCCCCATGAAGGGCAGTATGTAGATCAATATTTAAGGCACTGGTTGTTGAGTCCTCTCCAAAATCACGGAGAAAGTCATCAATAGGCAAGCGTCTAATACTTAGAGGCCTATGAATTAATTAACGACCAGCTTGATGGATTCTGCAATTCAAGATACACAGGTAACCACTTAATTTATATTAAAAGGTTCGAAGAAACCAGTGCTGTCGCCCTTGACATTTCCAAAGCTATCTACCATGTGTTGGCCTGTTAAACAAATTGCCATCCTTCAGTCGTCCTTAATTTTAACTTTAATTTATTATGTTTAGCCACCTTTTTCTCTCTCTCTGATCATTCTCTGTAAATCATGATAGGTGGATCCCTCGCTTTAAACTTCACCACGAAAGCTGGAGTGCCTCCACGCTCTGTTCTTTCACTCACTATCTTTCTCTTGCATACATGACTACTAACAATATCCACTAATCCTATCCACAGCTTTGCACATGATAGTCCTCTCACTCATCCTATTCATTGATAAACAATGTAAAAGTATTTGTCCAAGTATATTATATACTTGGAAGAATATATATAATATTCACCCTAGCTTGATTTGCATCCTCAGCCTTAACTAAAAGGCTGAGTAGTATGGTTGGCACTTTAAATCAGATCAAGATGTAGATACAATAAGAAGAAATGACGTCATTGGCTGATTAGATCAGTGACATCATTGGATGATTAGTTAAGTGACGTCATTCTTTTGATTCTCGTGTGGAATTCTGGGTAATAGTTCAAGTATGAAATTGTGGAAGATGGTTAGAGATAAGGTAAGGATCACATCTCTCTGTGACGTCATGTTGTGTCTTTTGCTGCGAGTATGTAATTCTGGGTAATTATTAGGGTATAGAATTCTGGGTGATGGTTAGAGATATGATAAGAATAAGTGATGTTATTGAGCTGATGATGGTTAGAGTATGGAATCCTTGAAATGTCCCTGGAGACCCATCTGTCTCTGACCTCATGTTGTGTCTTTGGCTCGAGTGTGGAATTTTGGGTAATGGTTCACGTATGGAATTCTGGGTGATATTTAGAGATAAGATAAGTGCAGTTCTTGATATTTGTTTGTTTGCAAAGGTGGATTCTGGATAATTGTTCACGTATGGAATTCTGGGTGATGGTCTGTTGAGCCCAGTTGCTGATAAAGTCACATTGTTTCTGTTAGTTCGAGCATGGTATTCTGTCTAATGGTCAGAGCATGGAATTTTGGGATATGCTACCACCTGTCGATGAGGTGAGACTTTGATTCGAGTGTGGCATTATACAAAATGATTAGAGATTGGAATTCTGGGAGGATATTTGGTCAATTGTTAGGGTCTTTGGCTAGATTGTGGAGCTATGGAAGAATATTTGTCTATAGGTAGCAGCACGATTTTCCAATATAAGTGTGTGGTAATTCATTCCTAATATTGACTATGGGAATTTTTAGTTTAGAGTCAAGAAATGGAGTTAGCATTGTTTCTTTTTTCTTTCCATTCACATTTTCTTGTCATTAGTTACCAGTTAGACATTTCCTAAAATAATTAACTACTGGATATTAGTGGTGAACACCCTCACACACATACACTCAATTTTTATGTTTTCTTCTAAATAGCTAGCAGTAGACATTTTCTAAAATAATTAACTACTAAATATCAGTGGTATACCCCCTACTCTCCCCCCTCATAAACACACACACACACACGCACATATATATTTTTGTTTCATGTTTTGTTGTCAGTAGGTAGTAGTAGATATTTTGTAAAATAATTAATTACTGGAATATCAGTTTTTTCGTTTTTGCATACTATACTCCTCCTATGTTCTTAGTGACAGAAATGTATTAAGGGATAAAATTATGGATTTATATATCAATTTTCAAACAGAATATGTGAGTAAAAATCTTAAATATGTTTTGCATTCATAATTAAGCAGAAATCTATGTTTCCAATAATCTTTATATATATAGATAGATAGATAGATAACTCAATCAATATTTTGATCTGTGCTAATGATTCCTTTGTCACTAATTATACACAGACGGTATTTATATAATTGTTATTTTTCTATATCTCAAAACGTCATTACTTTTTCCTCATTAAATGTTAACTTTTTTTACCATAATTAAAAAGAATTGCATTAAGGTATAAATTTAGTTTTTCTAAAATAATTAATTATTGGAATATCAATATCAGTTTTCTGGTTTATGCATACTGTACTCCTATTAGGTTCTTAGTGACAGAATTGTATTAAGGGATAAAATTATGGATTTATATATCAACTTCTAAACAGAATAACTGAGTAAAAATTTCAATCTAGTATAATTGAAATATGGAAAACATCCCACGACATCAAACTTTGTTCGTTTAAGTTTACGACTGAATATTTTTTTTGCTGACATATTATTTACAATTATATTCAAAGAGAATAATTCAAAACATGTAATTACCTACAACTATTTCACAAGTTTTAGTTTTCACTCTTAACATTTTCCAATGCTTTAAAAATAAAAAAAAAATGTTTGTTACTCACTATTTTTTTTTCTTTTTTTGGTTACAGTTCATCATAATATCTGATCACGCAAAAGAATCTTAAGAACAAATATCATAGGAAGCAGAGCTCCTCCATACATTTGATACGGTGTTAGTCTTTTATTGACGCCATGCCTGTTTATCATTTCCATGTATTCCTTTGTCACCAGATATACACAAGCAGTCTTTGTATAGTGTTTATAAATGACCCAAAGTAAAGAATCTTTATTGCATTGAATAAAGTCTTGAAAGTCTAATTTAACCATCGAACAGTGCAGATGAGCCGCTATTATAACTTCCCATTAGATGAATAGTTGGTAATTCATTTCCCAAAATTAGTAAATGATTATGAATGTCATACATATCGCTTCGCTTTGCAGCTAATAGAGAAAATTTTACTTACACTATCTCCTGTTTCTTCTATGATTAGTTGACCATCTTGGCACTTGAGAATATTACAGTCCCCTATGTCCAATTCATACTCTACTCTTCTTTGCAAGTATCTAGGATATCCTAGCATATCACTCCATCAGCGACGTAATCTTTCCCATATGCTCCTTGATAACCACAACACAATATATGTAACTTCTAAAATAATAATTGGTTTCCATCCTTTTAGAGCTATGTGGTATATTTTGTCTCGTGCTATTTTCCTGCAGAAAGAATTTCAAAGGCTTTTGGGGCTCACATATTATTTTACTTTACTGGACACACAACAATACAACAACACCACAATACAGGACGATTTCTGCATTTAATGAATGAATTGCAGTAACTGAAAAATTGCAATCGATTCTTATTCCTTATAAAATTGTTTACCTTGACCGTTTCCTTCAAAATGTAACATTCAGGCAGATGATTCACGGACATGTTTTCGCATGGTTGTGGAAGTGACATTCAACTGATGTTATCCGACTTCGTGACGTTGTCTGGGGAGGGGGAGGTTTTATATATCCCTGGCCCGTGTCTGGGAAGTTTTTCTGTAGTAAAATTGATGCGTACATTTTTATTTTGGTGGAGGTATCTACAGATATAGTAACAAAATTGTCACTATTCAGTTCATTTGTACTTTATCCATTAATCAAACCAAATAGTCGCAAAATGTAAAAAACACTTAGAAAGATTAACTAAGTTTTATTTCCTATGAACGTTCTCTTTTTTGCTATTCTAACAATTTCTGACATATGAGTGATGGAACTAGACATTCAAAACATCAAAATGCTGTAAGAGAAAGTAATATTAGAAACCCTTGACGCAGTTTTCAAAAATAAAGAGGAAGTGCATTTCCTTTTCTTTTCACACAGTTGTACATGTAGAATCATGGGGTTGCCAGTCAAATTTATTTCAAAATTTTACGCCCCCTACTATTCCACACGCAGAACCACAAAGACAGAGGTGATAGCTAATAATGTAATTGTGGCTTTTTTTAATTGATAAAGTAAAAAATGAATTCAATAGTGACAATTTTGTTACTATATCTGTAGATGTCTCCAACAGACTACAATGTTTGTTCAAAGGTTTGGAATTAAAGTACGGCTGTAAGAATTTGGTGATTTAACAGAGAGAGAGAGAGAGAGACAGACAAAAGTAATAACTCAGTTACGCACATCAGTAAGAAAAACAAAAAACAAAAAACTTTGGTGAAGGTTGTAAGCAGGTTTGTGACTACCCAGATGTCAAATGCAATTGAGGTGCACATTGTGTGTGTGTGTGTGTGTGTGTGTGTGTGTGTGTGTGTGTGTGTGTGTGTGTGTGTGTGTGTGTGTGTGTGTGTGTGTGTGTGTGTGTGTGTGTGTGTGTGTGTGTGTGTGTGTGTGTGTGTGTGTGTGTGTGTGTGTGTGTGTGTGTGTGTGTGTGTGTGTGTGTGTGTGTGTGTGTGTGTGTGTGTGTGTGTGTGTGTGTGTGTGTGTGTGTGTGTGTGTGTGTAAGTGAGATATTGGGTCTCAGGGAAAGGGAACGAGTGATCTGGAAGATGCAAAATTGACTTACTCAGTTGGCTTAAAAGTCGATTGGTTCGCATTAAGCATTGTATTGAACGATCACTATAGCCTAGTCCCATGAAAAGTATGAATGGTACAATTAAAGTGAATAAATATTTATTTGAAGGTAAACATTTCATTTTCTATGCAATTTTTTGGTCGACATTGATGTCATATTTTTCTTTCAATAAATATGGTAAACCTACTTTCAGACAACTGTTTGGAAACATAAAGATTTCTGTTTAATTATTCATGTGATAAATATTTATGTGTGAAAATTACGAAATCGTACTGCCATCTGTTCACACTACAATGTGAAATTAACAGAACAGAATAATGGTGATTTTACGTTACTTTCAGTCCCTTGTTTGTCTCATTTCTTTTTAGTCAACACTTACTACTGTAAAAGAAAAATACAGGAATCTAAAGTGTAACCTTTGGAAGTTTGAACAGAGGAATTAATTTGAAAATTATAGTACCAGACCTAATATTCAGTTGCAATGATTATGTGCTAATATCAATGCTCAGAAATATATTTATGTTTTTTTTTTTAAATAATAATGTGTGCATCAATTTTACTACAGAAAACATTTTCTGGACTGGGCGTAGAGATAAATAATCTTTGCCCCTGGGTGACCTGACGAGGTCGGATAACATTAGTTCAGTGTCACTTCCACAAGGATAACATATCCCTGAGTCATCTGCAGTAATGCAATATTTTGAAGGAAACAGTCAAGGTAAACAATCCTATAAGAGACAAGAATCGAGTGCAATATTTCAGTTACTGCAATTTGTTCATTCAGTGCAGAAATCGTCTTGTATTGTGATGTGTTGTGTGTTTGGTAAAGTAAAATAATGGGTGAGCCCAAAACGCCTTTGAAATTTTCTTTCTTCAGGAAAATAGCACAAGACAAAACACTCAATATAGTTCTAAAAGGATGGAAACCGATTAATATTTTAGAAGATACATATATTGTGTTGTGGTTATTGAGAAGGCATGCGAAAGATTACGCCGCTGGTG
Source organism: Typopeltis vanoorti (assembly GCF_054136105.1). Lineage (NCBI taxonomy): Eukaryota > Metazoa > Arthropoda > Arachnida > Uropygi > Thelyphonidae > Typopeltis > Typopeltis vanoorti. The sequence continues at coordinate 28,119 of NW_028328124.1, forward strand.
GAGTGATATCCTAGGACTCTTTCAAAGAAGAGTAGAGTATGAATTGGACATAAGAGAGTGTAATATTCTCAAGTGCCTTGATGGTTAACTAATCATAGAGGAAACAGGAGATGGTGTAAGTAAAATTTTCTCTATTAGCTGCAAAGCGAAGCGATTTTTGGCAAAATGACTTCCCATCAGCTATTCATCTGATGGGAAGAATAATCGCGGCTCATCTGCACTGTTCGATGGTTAAATTAGACTTTCAAGACTTTATTCAATTCGACAAAGATTCTTTATTTTGGGACATTTACGAACACTATACAATGACTCCTTGTGTATATCTCGTGACAGGAAACGATAAACAGGTATGGTTTCGTTAAGAGACTAACACCATATCAAATATATGGAGCTGTACTTCCTATGGTTATCCATTCTTAAGATTCTTTTGTGTTCAGATATTTTGGTGTACTGTAATAAAAAAAAACCAGTGAATAACGAACATTTTTTATTATTAAACTCATTGGAAAATATTAGGAGTGAAAACTAAAACTTGTGAAATAGTTATTATAAATAAATATTATTTATTTATAATTATTATTATTGTTTCAACTGAACATTCGGTCTGATACTATACTTTTCATGTTAAATCCTCTTCTACAAGTTCCAAACAAGGTACTCCAGACTAACTTATCTGAGGCGACAACAGTCAATTTTGCCTAAAGGAAATGAGTCAAACACGGGAATGGACTACTTTCCTTATTTGCGTTTGTGTATATTCGTTGTTAAACTGCTATTTCTTCTGTAAAATCATAGTTAATCTTGTTTATGGTGTAATTTTAACACTTCCACAGTGGGAAAGTGTAATTTCACATTGTGGAATTACACTTTCCCGCTATGGAAAAGTGGGAAAGTGTTCTTTCAAGACTTCAAGACTTTAAATACAACAATCAAGTTGCTGTATTTAAAGTCTTGAAAGAAGCTGTCGATAAAGATTCTTTATTTTGGGACATCTGCGAACACTCTATGAAGATTGCTTGTGCATATTTGGTGACGAAGGAATACATGGAAAGGATAAACATGCATGGTGTTGTGACAACAAAACATGAATGTAAAGGTTAAAAAACAATGCTGGCTCCATCTCTTGACTCTAAACTAAAAATTCCCATAATCAATATTAGGACTGAAATACCACACACAATTATTGGAAAATCATGCTGCAACCTATAGTAAATGTCTTCCATAATTCCACAATGGAGGCAATCTATTCGTTTCCCACTCGAATTAAAGGCTCACCTCATGTCACTGATATATGGTGGCTCATCCCAGAATTCCACACTTTGACCATTGCCAAGAAATCCATGCTCTAATAAAAAAAACAATGTGACATCATTGGCAACTGGGCTCAACAGACCATCACCCAGAATTCCATGCACGAACAATTACCCTGAATCCACCTTTGCAAACAAACAAAAATCAATAGCGTTACTTATCCTATCTCTAACGATCACCTAGAATTCCATGCACGAGTCATTACCCAGAATTCCACAATCGAACCAAAAGAATGACGTCACTTATCTAATCACCCAATGACGTCACTGATCTAATCAGCCAATAATGTCATTTCTTCTTATGTTATCTACATCTTGATCTGGTTTAAAGTGCCACCCATACCACTAGGCTGGTTATATTCCACTAATTGGTGTCCTACACAAGAGCCGAAGAATTGTGGAAATACCTTCTGAATAAGAATGCTGTGCCGAACAAAACAGCCTCTTGCAACTTGTCGATTTTTAATTCATCTAACTCGAGTGCTTCTAGATGTTGTTTCAGTGTTTTGGGGATGGCACCTAAAGCACCTATTATTATGAGAACAACTTTCTTAATTTGCAACTCGCGATGCTTTGTAATTTTTTCAGTTTTTTTATTCGTCAATTCGCCTATCTCCTGGTACTGATATTTCGATAAATTGATCGCCCCTGTTTTCACTTTTTTCAATCACTGTTATATCGGGTGTATTACAATCCATGCTATTGTCAGTCTGGATTTTGAAATCCCAGAGTATTTTAGCTTTTTCATTCTCAACCACTTTCTGGTAGACTTTATGCTACCAATAGTCTTTAGATCCTTCAAACCCATACTTTTTGCATAAATGCCAGTGGATTATCTTAGCGACATAAACGTGCCTTTTACTGTATTCAATTTGTGCGATTTTGATGCACCCACTTATAATGTTGCCTACCGTTCATTTCCTTTTCTTTGCACAATCTACATTTACTGTCTTCTTGAACTTTGTGTATTTTTGCTTTCATAACGTTGGTTTTAATGGCCTGTTCTTGTGCTGCAAAAATTACCGATTCTGTTTCTTTCTTTAGTGCTCCATTTCTCAACCATTGCCAGGTCAAGTTGCTGTCAGCGCTGTCCTCTATGCTGTGAAGGTATTTTCCATGAAATGCCATATTTTTCCATCTTTCAGTTTTCAATTTTACTTAGTTGATCTTGTACTCCAATTTTGTCTCCATGGGTTTAAATAAATCCTCTCTGCTTACCTCAACTAGACATTTTTCCATTGTTTGCTGCAGATAATCATTCAGATTATTTAGATACTTTCCGAGCAGTTTCGAATTCGTTCAGGTCTTGAAACCGTCCCATTGTTATTCCAGAAATAGCGCATTTGTCTAAGCCAAAATCCATTGATATATCTTGACTGAATATGTGCACAGTCTCAATCAATGATCCAAGTTCATTCTCTGATTTTCCATACAACTTCAGATAAAAGGAGTGATTTCTTTACACTTTTTTGTAACCATGTTTGATTAAACATCTCATTGAAAGTGACCCTTTTTATGTTTACCTCCCCAATTTCTTCTCTATTCGGAACCAACATTGTTTTCCAATTTTTCATGCTGGTTGCAGGAATATTTGTACGTTTTTGCTAATATCGAATAGATCGCATTTTAAAATCCAACTATGAGGCACTGAATCAAACCATTGTTTATAATCTATCCAAGCCAGATGAGAGCTTTTCTACGTTTGCAAGTATTCAGAATGATTTTTAAAATCAGAAATTTGTTTTTCCCTCTCGAATTTTTGCCTCTACCTTTTTATTCAATTGCAAAAAATAGAATTTGCTTTAAGACAGCTGTATATTTTGTCAGCTAGTATGCCTGTGAGTAGATGAAAAGCTGTTGGTAGACAGTTTATTGGTGGGAAGTTTTCTAGCTTTGGATCTTTTTCTTTATCCTTTATGATCAAAAACGTTTTGCCTGCTGTGAGCTTTGTTCTTCTAAAACATTGTTAAATTGGTTAGCAAGGATTATCAGTGCGAGGATTGAGGTCTTTCGTGTAAGCCTGTCAGATATTTCAACCAGTATTCATGTAATTCATCCTTTCCGGGTGTTGACCAATTTTTTATTCTTTTAGCTTGCTTTAGAATCATTCCACTGTTCTTTTCAGTTGGTCCATTTTTCGTTCTTGAGATTCGTTCGTAATTTGTTCAATCCACTTTGCCTTATTATTGTGCCTCTTAGGGTTGTCCCATAGGTTTTGCCAAAATCTAATTGTATTTCCTTTGACTGTGGTATTTATATTTTCTTTAAGATTATCATTCCTACAGCAATCAATTTTCTTGTAAAATTGGTGCTGATTCATGCGAAACATGGAATGTTGCTTGTACTGTTCAATGCGTGCATTAGCTGCAACTGCAACTATTTTGCTTCACTTCCTGTAATACTTCATCAATAGGTCGTGTTCCAATATTATATCTCTTTATGAGGTTATTTCGCATTTTCGTGTTTTTCACCTTTTTTCCTTAAGGTTTTTTCAAATTGCTCACGTATGCTCTGAGTTTAAGAATTTTATTCGCCAGTCGATGCTTCCATTTTGGTTCCTGAGCCTTACTGCTTTGGGGTTAACTAATCTTATAGCCTTATTCAGGTGTTATGACGTAGGCTATTGAGTACATAAGTTGATTCCTTTGTCCACTAGTTTCAGTAGGGATAGCCCTTGTAGCTTTATTGGCTTCTTGTAGGAATTCCTTCACTTTTTGTTGAGGTAACTGCCTCATTACTAAAAACCTAACTCGCCAAGGTTGTTTTTCATTTCCTCAATAATTTTTGTAGTGAGTTCTGATTCCTTCTCTGATAGATTCCTTTCAACTATTTGTATATTTTCGACATTTTCAGCATTCTGCACACTAGAATCTGGTTCTACTCCTTTCACATTCTTGGTCAGTTCAGGATCATTACAGTCTCCTTTTATAGCTTGAGCTATCAGTGATTCTAGCTCAAGCTCACTAAATATCTTGAGTTTGATAATGAAGCTGCGCTGCTGCATCGACCTTTGGAATGAAAATTCCGAATTTTAGTGTCTTGCAAGCCAAAGTTGGAACATTCGTTTCTGAAATCCCCATAACTGAGGGGATTTGAACAGTAGAAGCACTGCATGACTTGTCGATTTTCAGCCGTGCTCCACTTTTTCCTAGTAATTCTTTTGAGTTCTGCGGATCTTGCCCCTGTAACCCACTTCTCACTGAATGGTAGGCTTCCTAGTGAGCAGGACGCCTAACATCAGGTGCAGTCATTGGTAACCCGAGAAACAACTGATGTGTTTATAGAGTTCAGATTTGTCTTCACCGTTTTTAACTGGGAATGGGTAGATACCTGAGGGAGAAGGTAGACTCCCAGTGCATGAGGTAGAAAAATAGGAAAATAGGAAAGAATCACCCCTAGCCCTCGAATACTCTAATACAGTTTCTCACTTTTCTAAGCCCAAGGACCAGTAAAATGCCTAAAACAATTCTACAGACTTCTAAGTTATGTAATTTTTTTTAAAAGTATGTGGGGATTACCAACATTTTAGAAAAACTGTGCCTTTTATAACATTTTATAACATTTTAATAAACGATTAAAAGTGTATCATCACTGAACAAACTTTTAATTTTTATTAAACAAATAAAAAGCATCAGTGTCTGATTTGCTGTGGGTAAATGAATGGGTATTTCAGCGCCGTCCCGCTGAGACCTCCATTCATCTGGCGAGAGAAACTTTTATATGTTATCTCCATTCATCTGTCCACACTCATTAAGCTCACCCCATAACAACGTTTTTAGTGCCATCGGTACCATGGGCAAATGAATGGCGATTACCAGCGCGTCCCGCTGATACCTTCATTTATCTGCACACAACGACGGTTATCTTTAATCCCCATTCATCTACCCACAGCAACTTTTATATTTTATATTTTATCTCCCATTCATCTGTCCATTCCCATGAACAACTTTTATCTTCACGCACTCTCTTATTCGACCTGCGACATGTAAACTGTTCCGTTCGCTAAGTGCGTTGTGAGACGAGGGAAAAATGTTATTCTTATCTTACTCCATTCATCATAATACTGAATACGAACTTGACATCCATCGATTCCATCATGGATGACATCCCTTGTCTTGTCCAAACCATCCCCTGCATATACCCAAAAATTTCACTCGGAACATCCGAAAGCCATTAATGCCCCCCTCCATCCACACGCATGCACACTTCCCTCCGATACGAATCACGTTATTTCCCTGAGGAGTTTTCCATGACTAGCAAAAAACTTTAAGACATCCTGTTATGTGAGGTCACCGATATCTATAAACAGTCCAACCCACGATGTCAGTCGTGGGTTGGACTGTTCAGTCGCAAAGTGCCATCCACGTGTCTGGCGCATTTTCCCGCCAGCGACCGTACACCGTATATACCATATGCATGTGGTACTAATCGTCTTATGATGATGGTTTTAATCATATCCGTCCTGTTTTATGCAGAGGCACAACAGTGGTCATCGTAAATCTGGCAGATTCATTAATCTTGTGGCGGTTTTATTTATATCCGTCCTGTGTGCTGCTTGTATTCGTTATGTTGTCATGTGTGCTGCTGTATAATCCATGACCGCACGGATGTTGTTGTCTGCATACGATGGAGACAACAACTCGGCCGCATATTCCCGAAAGCGACCATACGAAATACGGAACTTCGCTAAACGGGACGCGGCAGCTATCCTCCTCGCCAACAGAGCTGAGTCTCCCCGTGACGTCACTTTGGGTAACATTCGTTTCATCGGCGATTTTGTCTGATTTTGGAAATAGATTAATTCCAAAACTAGTAACGAGAATAATCGGAAACTGTAATCCAAATAAATAATACGATATATAATAATTATGTTACTACTTACTTTTAATGAGCATGTCGGCTTTGCAGAGTTGCTGGATATCTGGCTCAATATTGTCAACTTCAATCGAAGATCGGCGCACACTAAGACGACTTCTGTATTTTGTTTTTATTTGAAAGAGCGATGAAAATCCTTTCTCACAAAGATAGGTTGTAGAAAACAGCATGAAGATTTTCAATGCTTCTTCAGATAATTCGGGAAATCCACTTCTAACTGGAGGCTAGATCCAAACCAAGATCACGGAATTGCATTTTAATCCCACTGTCACTTGAAAGCTCAATTAACTGTTCTTTTTTCGATAACGAAAGGTCGTTCTCGTGACTTTAAGCCTGAAATAGATCTCGAACCCACAGAAACTTCTTATAAAAGTGATTGGGAAAATATGTTTCAGAATTCTGTTTCAGAGATTTGAGGTGGTCTCAAATCCTCTCCAGAAACTCAAAATCAACAAAAAAAAATCACTTTCCATTAAAAATGATTCCAATGTTGTAAAATGTGCAAATTATTTGTCGTTTACATAACTAATGCAAAACACTAGTTGTTTTTTTCTCTCAAATGCCTTTATTTTGTCGTAGGTACCAAGAACAGTTAAAGAATTTCCCTGAAGGGAGAGATTTAGTTCATTTAATTTCGAAAAAAATGTCTGAAAGATAGGAATTGTTTCGATAACTATGCTTTGTCAACAAGGAGTGATGCAAAATTAGAATTACGTTCATTTACACCCAATAAAACTTCGTGTCTTAATTTTTCCCCTGCTGGAAAGCCAGCGAATTTCAGAATGAAGCAAAAGTTGTATGTATTTACTGCCCATTTCATCACAGAGTAGTCAATAAAATTAACTAATTTAACAGCGTTGTTTAGCACAGTTTTAAATTCTTGTGGCATTCCTTTGGAGGCCAACCTTTTCGTATGTCATACATTGTTTCATAAACGATATACCTGATTCATCTTTGGAGCCATTTCCTTGACCATAGAAACAACCCTCAACTATGCCTGCCTGTAATGGCGGGAGCTCCATCCGAACAAAAGCCCATGCATTTTACCCACTGAATCCCTTTGTGTATTATGTAATTATTGAGAGTTATGTAATAATGATAGTAATAAATATGTCACACTCTCATTATGTAATGATGAGAGTGCGAAATATTTCTTCTCCAGTTGTTCGGGATGACAAAGTTCTACAAAACAGAATAGCGTCAGGAATGTTGTTATCATGTGCATATCTTATGTAGCATATTAACTGCGCATCTCTTCTAAGGTCAGTAGTCTCGTCTATTTCTAACGCCTAATAAGAGCTCTTCTTAACTCTTTCGATTAACTGAGATTCTACATCACCTGCCATATCATTAATTGTGCGACCCACAGTGTCATTCAAAGAGGAGTCAAATCAACATCTTTTAGTAACTTTGCCAAAATAGTTTTTACCACATCTTTTATAGCTGGAAATAGTAAATTTTCCCCGATAGAATGAGGTTTCCCTGTTTTCTCTACGTGCAAACTTAAGAGATAGGTGCTTCGATTAATAGTGTCTTGCTATTAATCGAAGTAATGCTCGACACTACATCTTTCCCATGATTTAATTTGCTAAGAGTCGCTGAAATTGGCTTTCTTTTTTAAATTTGCTTATTTGGCACATCACAATGTTTAGTTTCTAAATGTCGTCAGAGTTTCGCAGGTTTCATGCACTCGTTCGACAACACTCCATAACCCAAAACACATTGATGTTTCTGTTCACTTTCATCTCCACACCAAGTAAACCCGAATGCTAAATACGAACTGTTGTATTTCCTACTGTATTTTGTCTTTAAACTGCTTGTTTGTTCTACTTTAATAGTATCAGATTTACTCGCCGTTACAAACCGTGTATCACAATTAGGGTTAGCATCACACCTGTTTCATTTGCTCTTCTTTTCAAAGTCCTAGTTATAAGCTACTTTTCCATTATTAAAAAACGTTTCCGACAAATATATAAATACTGGGGTTAACTCAAGTCACACTTTGTCCAAGTATCATTTAGCACTTCTGACGGTATACTGAGCCTTGGATGAAGGAGGAGGAAAACCTTCAGTAATAACAATCAATAAAAAACAAGCAATTGGTTGAAATGTGGACAACACATGTTCACTTCAAATCTGACAAAACAGCAAGGGAAGAAAAAAAAAAAAACTTCGTCATTCTGCCGCTACAAATTATTGAAGTGCCAGAATGACGAGTAATAAAAGAGGGTCGAAGTGAACAACAATATAGTTTTATTGCTTCTGCCTTTGAACATTCTGACGCTATTTGTTGTTTTTTTTTAAGTCTCCATTTGATTTCAATAATTTTTACTTACTTATTCAATTTTAATTTGTTTCGAAAACTAAAAAATATATATTTATTTAATTAATTTACGTCTGCTTGCTACCTGTCCCATCGTCGCAGAAACCTGTAGTCTGCGGACCACAGTTTGAGAAACACTGCTCTAACAGCATTTGGGGGTAGGAGCAAGATGAAAAGAAATACAGAGGGTAAGAAGAGTAGGGATCAATCTGCAGATAATATAACAGGTGAATATTATATGAAGTCTGCGCGGTGAACCTAGTCACTATGCGCTTTACAACTGTATAGCTGGGAAAGGAGGCTCCTGGGTTCATTTCCCGTCGTCGATGTAAGGAGATTAAGGATCTTTTTCAGACATAGCTAAATTACCCGGTTTGGGGCATGAACAGCAGCGTTTTTTATATGGGGTTATATATATTTGATTTTTAGAAAATAATATTACTTTTAATTACTATTTTAAACAGTCTATCTGTGAGGTTTTTATTTGCAGGGGGCAGTTGTGTTCTAATTATGTTTCTGAACAGTTTGGTGCATGTGTTCTTGTATGGGTACTACGCATTAACAGCATTTGTTAAAGCCAGTGGAAAGCAGGTAGCATGGAAGAAATACCTCACCCAGTTTCAAATGGTAAGCTCATCTCCCAAAACTCTATAGAAGGATTAAATTCGATGATTTTTAATCATTTATTAAATTGAATAGCTGAATCAATAATTAACAGTTAAAGGAAACATACAATTCATGTATACTAATTTAACTTACTGCTTAAATTTCTTGCATCTTTGATCAATTTAAGGAACTGCAGAACTTATAAATTCATCTCCCTAACTGCTATTAATAAATAAGAAATATTAAGAAATTGTAAATCGTGTGTGTTCTACTGGCCAGTTTGTCTGTTTTGAGAGAAAAAAAAAACTCGAGTTTCCTGGAGAAAATATCCTCTACCTTCGTATGAGATCAGCTAACTCACCTTTAGTCGAAAGAGACGAGATGACTTCGCCTATACTAACTGAGCTACGGAGGCTTAACCACATTCTTATATATTCTTAATATTTCCGCGAATTAGCATGTCTTGGTTGATGTAAGGTCGAACTCAAAACTATTTCTTGTTAGAGACATAAACAGTATAACTGAAAATGAATACCAAATTTATGAAATGGATTTTGGATATCTTGGAGAAAAAAATACTCATTCATAACACCACGTTTTGGCAACAAAATATGGTGTTATCAATTTTTAAATTAAATTAAATTTTAAAAGCTCAACTAGGAAAGAAACAATTATGGACTTTGCAATTACATTATTATTTTTTATTATTTATTTATTTATTTGCTCCCACCCACAATAGATTATTTGAAAATATGTGCTACTACATTTTGTGCCGCGGGTGGGTTAAAGATTTTTTCTATTTTTATCAATTTTAGATTTTTTTATATATTTTAATTTATTTTAACATAGTCCCGAAAGCCTACTCTAGGGAACCTTTCTCAAGCCATTTCATGCCTCCAATAAGCTAGGCGGTGGTCTCACACTGAGCTATGAAATTCATCTTTCATCCAAAGACAATCCACAAGAATTTTAGCCTACGACGGGATTCGAAGCTTGTGGGTTGATGAGAGGGTTCGCTTACCACTCAGCCAACCCATGTCGGCAAATAAAATTGCAGAGGAGTCTAACACGATAAACTTTGTTTAGGAGATTTAAAAAAAAAGCGTAAATAAAGTATTACACAGAAAAAAAAATTAATGCATAAGAATATTCTAAACATTTTGAAGCAATAATCAAATCAATCCAGGAAACTCAGGTTTTTAATCCGACAACTCAAGAAAATAAGACTGTAAATCACACGCAGTTTCACGCCGTGATAAATAGTGATAGGGTTAGCTACCACGAGATGGCAGCAGTTGACTAAGGGTGGAGATTCGTTTTCTGCACAAATCTTAAGAAGTTAGGACAAAAAAACGTCCTGCCCACTCCCTCTGTGGAATAAAATTAGCGGATTTATTTTTTACTTTATTTTAATTAATTTAACTGAATATTTTCAGTTTTTGTTGCTATTAAAATTGTGTATTTTTATTATTATTTATTTTTTATTTTTAAATTAAAATTGAGTTTTATGCTAAATGAGTACACAGTAGATGTGAGTATATATTTATGAAGGTTATTATATTTTTCGATTCAGAATGGCTTCAAACTAACGTATTTGTATATTATATTTTAAACGGCCGACGTTGCAAAGCCAGCGGCATCAGATAACGATAACTAAATTGGGACAGTGCCAGATTTTTTTTAAAGTAATTCTACGCATGAAAGGTCATAAGCGTAATAGTACGTTAGTACTGTCAGCAGGGTAAGGATTTATTTTTCTCTATGCAGATATCCAGTTTAGCTATATATTCAGATTTTAATGAAATTATTTGACAAATAATGTGAAACCTTCTTACGGAAATTATTATTATTATTATTATTATTATTATTATTATTATTATTATTATTATTTCATTCACATAATTGATACACAGTCAAAACAAGATTTAAACAACAAATATTATTTAAACAACAATTTGACTGGTGATTCAGAACAATTCAGATTCTACCCAAGAATCTAAGAATAGTCCGTCAGGTAGCGTGGTAAAATATGGATTGTTCCGAGTAATTCGGTTTTTTTGTAGGTCATGTGGGGTCACTTCGTTCATGTTTGATTGCTGTAAATAGTTGGATAGCTTCTTTGAAATTTTGCCAAGTGCACCGATAACTATTGGGATGACTTTTGTGTGTCTAAGCCACAGTCGTCCACCTTCGATTGCCAGATCTCGATATTTAGTAATTTTTCTCAGTTCTTTGTTGTTAATGTTGCTATCACTAGGTACTGTGGGTACTGCGATATCGATAATCCAAACCTGTCGATGTTCAATAATTGTGATGTCAGGTCTATTGTCTATTGTGTTCCAAATGCCGATCAGTTTATATTCTAAAGCCCCAGAGAATATTTTCTGTTTCTTTTTCCAGTACTGTTTCTATTTTATGCTGCCACCAGTTGTCAGAAGTAGGAAAGCCATATTTTTTGCATGCATGCCAATGAATTATGACGTGCACGCAAATTGTTCATGGTGGTATTTATAGTCAGTTTGAGCTATGTTGTTGCAGGCACTGATTAGATGTTCTACAGTGTCATTTTTCTGATCGCATAATCTGCATTTGCTGTTATTATTGATGTTTAAACTTTTTGCTTTGATTGCATTAGCTTGTAACTTGTAATGACCGTTCTTGAGCTGCTAGAATAAATCCTTCTATTTCTTTTTAATGTATCCGTATTGTAGCCACTGCCACGTCTTATTCATGTCAATTTTGTCCTCAGTTTCTCGAAGAAATTGGCCATACAACGGTTTATTTTTCCAGCGTACATGTCGGTTATTTTGTTGTTCCATTTTGTAGTCGGATTGGTTTCCTGTTGCTTTTAGAAGGCCCTCTGGTGTAATTGCTTGAAGCATTGGCTCAGAGCTATTGTCGATGTAACGTCTTAAACTAATTTCTTCTTCTTCCACAGTCTGTCTCACTTGCAGGAGACGCCGTCCACCTATTCTCCTCGGTAGGTACAACCGGTCAACACCACTTCGTGGATGTAATGCATGATGCATAGTCATTAGTTTTCTAGTTTTGCGGTCCAGTTTGTCCACGTCTTCTTTTGTCCAAACTATTATGCCAGCTGTGTATCGGATCAGTGGTATAGCCCACGAATTCATTGCTCTAATTCTGTTCAATCCATTTAGTTTTGTTTTCAGAATATTCCAAACTCTTCTAATATATCCTGATGTTGCTTGTTGTTTAACTTTCGAGTGGAGAATATCATTGGCTTCTATTATTCCTAGGTATTTATAGTGTTCGTCAGCTGAAATTGCTTTTATATATTTCTCTTGATCAAAATTAAAACTGCTAGTGTCATTAAGTTTTCTTCGTTTAATAGATAAATTTGCGCATTTATCTAAACCAAATTCCATTTTGATATCCTGACTGAAAATACGAACTGTGTTCATTAAAGAGTCTATTTGCTGGGCCGATTTTCCATATAACCTCAAGTCATTCATGTAGAACAGATGAGAAATTTTAATATTACATTTAGGAATTTCATATTCAAGTTTTGTTTTCCTTGAGAATCATAGCAAAGTTATCAAAGAAATGTTGAAGAGCAATGGTGACGAAGAATCACCTTGGAAAAGTGCACGTTTAATGCTGATATCTCCAAATCGTTCATTATTCACTATTAGAGTTGTTTTCCATGATTTCATAGCAGCAGCCAGAAAGGAACATATGTTTTAGTTAATTCCAAATAGTTTTAGTGATTTTAGGATCCGAAACTGTGGGAGGGAATGGCATGCTTTCTTGCAGTCTATCCATGCCATGTCTAAGTTAGTTTTTGAGTTTCTGAGAATCATTTTATTAATAACAATCTGGTTTTTTGTTACTCTAGAGTTTGGAAAATTGCCTTTTTGTTCAATCGGATAAATCTGATTATCTGATAAGTAGTGGTGTATGAATTTGCTATGATTACAGCACACAGCTTAAGCATAATCGGTAGGCATGTTATTGAACGTTACTTGGGTCTGCATCCTAATCTTTATCTTTCATGAAGAGAAAAGTGTGCCCAGATATCATCCAATCTTCCATTGACCCTGCCTGCAACAAATAACTAAAGTGTTCCGCCATCAGATCTTGTAGACTGGTTAGATGTTTTAACCAAAATCCATGATTTCATCTTTGCCAGGTGCACTGCAGTTTTTTAATTGTCTGGCTTGAGCACTGGCCATTTCTTTAGTAATAATGACATTTTGTATTTGTTTTTGTTTCATTTCTGATTCTATTTTCTTAATCCATGAAGTATCTTTATTGTGTTCAATAGGATTATCCCAGATTGACTTCCAAAATTTGAGTGTTTCTTCTTTTCCTGGTGAATTATTGGTTTGCATTTGTATTTCTCTGGAGAGACTGGAAGAACTGACGTTGGTTCTGTCGAAATTGCATATTTTGTACATATTGGTTTATTTTGCTTCGTATGTTTTAATTTTCTGTGCAGTCGCTGTAATTCTTTCTTTTAGCTCTTCGGTAATTTCAGCAATTGTTTTGTTGGTCAAATTATATGTGTTAATCAGTTTGTTTTTGATGTTATTATTTTTCAACTGTTCTTCTTTAAACCTCTTTAAGTTGCTTAGATCAGCTCGAAGCCTGTTGAACTTTCGTTCTAACGGGATTTTCCATGGTGCAGATTGTTTCATCCTCGGCTTTTGCTCTTTCGGTTTGCAACCAAGCTTCACTGAAATGATATAGGTTGTGCTGTTAGGAGCTGATTTGTTTTCTTTATACTGTTGGTTGTGATGGTTTCAATTACAGCATTTGCGTCTAAGAGGAGCTGTTTTAGCTTAGATTGTTGTAAAGCTTTTAATGGTGGTAGTCTTATACGGTTGTTTATGGAGTTCATATGTTCCAATATCCCTAAATTCATTTTACACTGCACTTCTCTCAAAACATTCTGAGGTATGTCGTCAGCTTAATGTTTACTGAGTTGAATTCTAAAGTTTGATAGAGCTACCTCCTGATGATTACTGCAGTTGTTGGTTTATGACGTAACACTTGCAGCTCAAGTTCAGTAAATATTTTGTTACGGAAAATGAAATTATTTTGGTCCAGAGGTCTTTGTTCTGTTATTTCAGATTCTGGGAATGTTTGTTTCCAAATTAAATGCATATGCTTTCTGAAATCTGGTTTTTCTGGAGTTGATCTGTAAAAACATTTCATAACGTCTCTGTTTTCTTCTGCAATTCATTTTTTACGTTTCGTTTCTTCCAGTCGCTTTTCAGCTTCCTGCCCTGATTGCCCAGCAAGGAGAGTTGGGTCCAGTAGCCCACATGTCGCCTGATGTCCAGGATCCTCAGCACCTGATGCAGTCCTTGATGATACGGGCGTCGACTGATCCAGTATGGATCTCTTCTTCCTTTTCACCATTAATATGGGGGATGGATCACTGTTAGCCTTGCTCCTCAGTTGAGACCTGTCTGACAAGGGTGGCCTTGCTGGCAGCTATGCTAAGGCCTGAATAGCTCTCAACATCTCTGAAGCACGAAAACCCCACCGCCACGACAAGGCCGTGTTCCTTCGGGGGATTATTTTCATACGATTCAAACCCAGGTCTTTCAGACCAAAGGGCACCTACGTTTTGTTCTGAGCTTAGAGGTCTAGAATTAGACATTTTCTGGAACCAACTTATTATCCAACTGGCAAGGCTGCCATGTACATAATGATAATAAATTCAAAACACTTCAAATTATTAAAGACATAAGGATATTTTATCGCATAATTCATATTTGTTTATTATTAGCCATCATGTTTTATTAACTGTTTACTCGAAATGACAAATATTTCTCTTTAAAATGAACGCAAGCATTGATTATTTATTTTCTGTATTTCAGATTCAACTATTTTTGCTGTGTTTCTACTATATGCAGATTGCCTTGTTCCAGGATTGTGGTTATCCCAAGCTAATTGCAACTATTCAGGGTTTTCTACCGGGAATGTATTTTTTTCTATTTATGAATTATTATTTCAATGCGTATATCAAACCCCACAAGGCAAATCGATCCACTTTGAAAACCATAACAAAGGCCGCATCGCATGACCTTTCTTTGCATACATCACCAAGCGACTCTGCTTCCAATTCCAATAATGAACACGTGATATTCAGAAAGGCAAAATCCAGTCATATTCAAAGAGCTTCCAAAATTACTGAATAAATATAAAGTTATGTGACTAGAATATTAGAAGGGTGGACTTGCTCCAAACCTTTAACAGAAATATTGATTGAAGAAGATTATCAATCAACTACTTTTTATTCAATACCATTTAGCATATTCCACAACTGCATAGAATGCATCTTGTATAGAAAATCATTACTTACTTTAAAGCTGAATAAAAAAAAAGGAAATTCAACATTGAAAATTAATTGAAAATGAGAAACCTCTCGGATGTAAATAAACTGTATATCATGTAAATAATAATTACAGGAACAACAATTCGAAGAAAACTTTTATTTCTGTGCACAATGCAGAATGCTATTTCCTTCCTAAAGGGTTTTGTCTACCGTGAAATTCGATTTTTCATCCTTCAAAATAGGCACACCCCAAACCAGATCTCAACTAATACTCAACTTTTAAATGGAAATTCGAATCTTTTTAACATATTTTATGTGAATTCGTTTTATAGTTATTTATTCATTATTCTATATACGAACCTTTAAGACTTGAAATTAGTATTGAATATACATTTTTATTTATCATAATTAATAAGTCCAAAAAACGACTAGTTTCGCACATTCTTATCTAAGGGTTTCCTCAGGATGGTGGGCGAAAACACAAAACAATTAAACATGTTTCATATAAAATGTTAGAACAGAAACAATCAAAACGAGACACTTGTTGCGGGCATAAGTCTATTGTATTTTTAAACAGAATAGTTATAAGTTATAATTCGAGAAGTTGAAATCTAGTATATCGAGAGTATAGCAGTCGTGATGTTGCTGGTATATTTAATTTTCCCGCCTAACGAAAATACAGTCTTGAGATCAATCGATGTAAATCATTCTTTTCCAGTATCACATTATTATGATGGTAACAGTGTTTCCATCTTTCTGAATCCAAACGGATTCACTGCTACTCTCATATAAAGATATTTGAGCAGGAGAAATAAATTTAAACGCCATGGATGCCACAGTTTTATCAGAATTACGGTATTTTTCATACGTACGAATTGAAATACTTCAATAAGTCATTTTTCTATGTGGGAAACGTTTATATACATTGCATTTAATAATCATTGTGATATTAAATATATATTTTATTGTTATTAAGTATACGCGCAAAAATGTCATAATATGGGAATGATCTGTAATTTACACAAAGTGTAAATCCCAGACTACGTGTAATTTGTCACGTAGTCTGGGATTGTTTATCACATATTCGAGTTGGATGCCTTATTCTGGAAGATGAATGTTTCATCATAAAATGACAACCGTCAATTTTTTCTTGACTTCACATCTACTCATTACGCGAATACTTTCTTTTCCAAGAAGACCATGCAAATGTATTGCAGTTGAACAGACATTATCTTATATTTAATCAAATAAACAATCAGACCTTGTCTTTTCAAGGTTAGATGAAACTAGTTTAGGATTTTCTGTTAAAGGAGAACACGTTTTTAAAGGAACGTTAACTCTCAACTTTGATATCCGGTGACATATTAATATACTTTACTGCTCTAAGTTATTAATGTCATTTTTATTTTGTTATACATAATGTAATAATTTTGAGAAACTGCTATTCTCTGGGTTGATGAACTGCTTTTGTAAATATATGTTAAACTTAGTCATTATTATCGATCTTACGTTTAAGATAGGTACATATTATTTGTTGTTTTGGGGATCGGAAGGGATATGAATCATGGCGCATATTTTTTTATAGGCCAATGTTTTTATCCCTACATATTTCATACCTAACATGCCTTTTCATAACTAAATATACCTACTTCTTTTCAACTTCTGAATGTCCTATATTCTTCGATGTGTTTGTTTATGTAGTGACTAGATTTTTTGTAACTATTTTCATATATATATATATATATATATATATAATTAGTTTGAATGATATACCCAGAATGAAAAAGAAAAGGTTTAAAGTTAAGATACTACTAGTTTCCTTAAATAAATCAGCTTCTTCAGGTATCACAGGCAAAGAATTATTTAAAATAACAGAGACATGATAAACTTACATCAACAGATCTAGTATAAAACACAATAGTACATTTTAAAACAGGAATGCGTGCTTGAGTTCCAAATGAAGTTGACTACGTGCGTGAACTGTCACGAGTGCGCATTGGCAATCTGTGCGTCAGAACGATTGAAACTTAGGCTGTTGTTAATATGGGATGAATTGAGCGATATTTCTCTAGATTCGATAATCTTTCTTTCGAGTTCATAACACACATGATATTAGAAGTTTGCGTTCAGTCTAAGGTGTTGGCGGCCTTCATCCGAGTTGATAGAGAAGAGAACGTGGCTAGAGAGGTCGCTGACCCTGGTTCTATAGGATATGTGTCTTTGATGTTCTTTCATACGTAAAAGGATGGATTTAACTGTCTGGTCGTAATATGGTTTGCCACTTTCACACAAAATCTTGTAGTCTCCTGGATACTGAATAGGAAGATGTTTCACTTTAGGTCTACTTAGTATGGAGCGAAGTTTCGGAAACGTAGTGAAGCAAGTTCTAATGTTGAATTTCTTAAGAATTTTTGCCAGTTTTGGAGAAAGTGAGCTAATGTATGGCAACGATATAAAAGATCTTGGAGGAGACAAATCTTCAACAGCAGTTGAGCGATGGAAAGAGATAATTTATCAATCTTTTTAAGAGAGAAACCATTGTTGACAAAAATTCTTATTTACTTTTTAGTAAATGGAGTTCATTTTCAATTTCTGTTTCATCTGTTAGTAAAGATCTGGCTCGATGTGCCAGGGTTGAAATAATACCAGATTTTTGCGGAGGGTAGTGATGGGAAGAAGCATGTCTGTGTGTGTGGGTTTTCTAAAAATGGAGATTTTGGTATTTTCAGCGCATCTCGTAAGTTTTATGTCCAGAAATGGGAAGTAGTCGTTGGATTCAAGTTCGTAGGTAAAATCGAGTTTCTCATGAATCTTGTTGAGGTGGTCTAGAAAAAAATTGAGGTTGTTGACACCGTGTTTCCAGATGAGGAATACATCGTCTATATAACGATACCATATTTTGGGTTTAAGAGTCGAAGAATTAATTTCTTTTTCTTCAAAATCGTTACGAAATATGTCAGCAAAAATCGGAGTGAGCGGACTGCCCATAGTCAAACCTGATGTCTGTTTGTAAATCTTGTTTTCGTATTTGAAGTATCCTGAATTTACTCAGTGAGAAAGAAAGGAAAAGAATTTCTTGGATAGTTTGTTCTGGAGACGATGGAGGACTTCTTGTGTAGATACATTCGTGAAGAGAGAAATTATATCGAAACTTGCCATTAAATCTGATTTGTCGAGTTTGATGTCTTTGATTTTGGACACAAAATCAGCTGAATTTTTTATATGAGAAAAGGAAGTTCCAGATAGGTTTTTTTGTGTGAATGTGGCAAACCATATTAAGGTCAGACAGCGCAATCCATCCTTTTACGTATGGAAGAACACCAAAGAGACATTTCCTACAACAGAACCAGGGCCAGCGCTCTCTCTAGCCACGTTCTCTTCTCTATCAACTCGGATGAAGGCCGCCAACACCTCGTGGACTGGCCGCAAACTTCTAATATTCATGTGTGTTATGATGTACTCGAAAGAAAGATTATCAAATCTAGAGAAATATCGCTCGATTTATCCCATATTAACGACAGCCTTAGCTACCATCTTTCTGACGCACACATTGCCAATGTCCAGTATTGGCGCCTTCGTGACAGCTCACCCACGTAGTCAACTTCAATTGGAACTCCAGCTCGCTTCCTGTTTTAAAATGTACTATTGTGTTTTATACTAGATCTGTTGATTTAATTTTATCATTCTCTGTCATTTTTTGTGTAATTCTTTGCCTGTGATACCTGAAGAAGTTGATTTATTCAACGAAACTAGTAGGATTACAATTGCCTAATTGCACCACAACCGCTGACATGCAGTGCAATTTAGCCATTGTAATCCATCACGTAGAGTTCGTCGGTCTACTGCTGCTGTGTTCAAATTCTCCAACACAATGAAAATAAACTATCTTGAGATTATTCTCCAGAGTAAAGTTTCTAGTCTTCCCGAATCCTTTTTTTTCCTGTTTAAATATCACGTTTAAGTACAGAGTTTGACCTATTTATCTCTAACTTGTAATGTTATTTTTATCTATTCTGTTTTCATATAATTTATTTACTCGTATTTATGATTAATATTTTCTTTTTTAAATTGTATTATTTTGTTTCAATTTTTACTATGAGTTGGATGAATAATAAGTGATACAGTATTCGATGATTGCTTCTGATCTGCATTACGAGAGATACAAATGCGCAGACTCGTGCATTGACCTTTGCTCCTTTTTCAATAGTGGGCGAACTGATGAAGACTTCTTCTAATGCCTTTTGGTATACTAATTAGGTTCAATCATCTTATTTTAAAAAAAATATTAATTTAGGTAATCTGATAGGAATTAATACTGGAAATTTCTATCTCTGTTCTTCTAGACGAAATTACGCCACGAAATGTTAATATTGCAAGCAGAATCAAAGCGGGTAAATCTGTCTAGCATTTCGTTTAGAATACAGTTTATAGTCCATAAAATATTTATCAAAGATTACTGATATTTGCATTTCTGTCATACGCTAAACAGGTGCGGTGAGTTTGTTAATTTAGCATTACACAAAATGTTATCAGGAAGCCCATAAATTCAATGTGTTTATTCATTCCAAATGAAAAAAATTCGATTTTTATCTTAATTTAACTTCACATTTCCTGTTTCTTTCAATTCATTAATATTTTTTACTGCTGATATAACTTGGAATATTGTCAAGGTTTTAAGATGCTAACAAGATATCTTTTCATCTGTTTTAGTGAAAAATTACAGACGACGCCTCTTCTTTACTGATTTTCATGAAATAAGAACATGGAATGTAGGAACTATTTGTTACTGCTGATATAACGTGGAATATTGTCAAGGTTTTAAGATGCTAAGAAGATATCTTGTTAGCATCTTACGTTAGAATACAGAAAATACAACCCAGTGTCCTATGGCATAATTCTAATCACAATAAAGTCACATACAGCGAATGTTAAACTCATATTTGTGTATGCATCCACTACAGATTCAAGTTAAGATGAAGAAGAATCATTTTTACAGCAGCATGCAACAAGTAGTATACAGTGTTGATGAAACAGATTTTCTTTTAATATCAGGGAATTAGAATGCAAAAGTAGAAGAAAAAGAACGAAACATCACTAGAAAAATTGGTTTAGGACTGAGGAATTAAGCATGAGAAAGGATGTTGAAATTTTGTGTCGAACATAGTTGTTTTATTGCAAACACTTGCTTTCAACAACTTAAAAGAAGATTGTGGACATGGACCTAATGGGGAATACAGAAATCTGATTGATAATATTATTGCCAGCAGAAGGTGCAATGTGTTATACAAGAAGAAAAACCTGATGCACACTGTGGCACACATTATGAATTATTGATAGCTTAATTTACATTGAAATAATGGACTAAGAAACAAGAGGACAGCATTAGATTTTATTTAAATCCATCCTATAAATGAAGCATTTAAAGTAGAAGTCGGAAAGAAATTAAAAAGTTTGAAGAAGACAGGAAAAGAATTAGAACTGTGGGAAGAAACAAAACGTATGGTTACAGAAACAGCAACATAAACCCAAGACAAGACAAGAAAGATTGTAAATCGCTCTCAGAAGAATCTATTCAAATAGCAGAGGAAAGGGAAAAAAATGAAACTTCAGAAAAACAAAGAAAGGGTTACACACTGAGCTCAGATTTCCAGAGACAAGGTTGGAAGGACAAAGAAAACAACTAAACAAAAGGTGCAAGGATATTGAAGAAAGAGGTATTATGGGTAGAACAAGAGATCTGTTTAGAAAAATAAATTATGTTGCAATGAAGTTTATCCCTATATTATAAATTGTAATCTAGGGAAATTTCGGGAAAATGTTTAAGGGAAGAAGAAGCTGTGTAAAAAAGATGAAAACAGTGTAGTATGTAGAGGATTTGTACAAGAAAGATAATAATATTAAAGGGCTTTTGAAAGGAGAGAATTTGTTCAGAAGCCCATGATAATGGTAGGTTTTCCTATTATAGGTTTCCTGTAAACCTAAAATTAAACACCGGACAGACATTAGAAGAATTTCTAAATTTCTATACAGAATTGTGGACAGATACATATTTAAGAAAAACTAACTGGCAAACTTTTAATGAAAATCAAAAGGAAATAAAGAAGAATTACAAATCAGCCTGAAAGAAACAAGAAATGGAAAATCACCTGGATAAGATAAATTAGCTTCAGAATTATTTAAATATGCAGGAATAAGGCTCAAAGAAAGACATTGTTTTTAAATAACGTTTATTCAACTGGTATCCCACCAATAGAATGGAAAACACAATTCTGATCCCTATCTTTTAAAAACAAAAGGTAGTAGAGGGATGACCCTAAAAACTATAGAGGTATAAGTATACTAAATTCCTGTTACAAAATATATATCAGAAATTTTAATAACAAACTAATAAAATATTCTAAAAACACTTTATTTTAGAAGTAGAGAATGGATTTAGAAAAGAACGATCAGGTATAGATAGACCCGGATATTTGCCTAAAATTAATAACAAAGAAAAGAAGAGAATACAATTTAGAAACACATCTTATATTTATTGACTTTGAAAAAGCATTTGACAAAGTTAAAAAAATCATTTTATTTAACATAAGAATAAAAGAAAGACAAATACCAAATAATATCCTAAAAGCTGTCACAAGTATATATGAAAATAATCAAATACAAATATGATTAAATCATGAACGAGAGAGAGAAACCAAACAGTCCGACAGGGATGCCAGTCTCAGCAACTCTCTTTAATATTTATCTATATGAAATAATAATAAAATGGAATAACAATTTCCATCAAGGTATTCAACGTTCTCCTACTGTGAACTTAAACACTCTCCTTTTTGCCGACGACCAAATAATAATTACAAATTCTGAAGATAACTTATAGAAAGCTATTTTAGATCTAAATGAGATATCCAAAGATTATGGTATGATAATATCAACAGAAAAATCAAAAAAACATGGCCTTTAAAGGACAAGATCCAGCAAGAACTAAAATAGTAATAGACAACAAGATCATAGAACAAGTGAATTCACTTAACTACCTAGGATGTATGATCACATATGAAAATGAAAAAGATATAAATATTGCAAAATATTTAAAACTAACAGGTGTAATTAACTTTATATTTAAACCAAACCTAGTACAATAACAAACCAGAATAAAAGTATACAATACTAGGTACATTAGCCCTACCAGTCCTATCGTATGGAAGTGAAATCTGGACAATAAAACAAAAAGACAAACAAAGATTAATAAACCTGAAATGAATTTTATGAGAAAAACTGCAAAGTATGCTCTATTTGATCACAAAAGAAACGAAGAAATTATGAAAGAATTAAACCAAGAAGTAGTAATAGAAAAAAATTAAAAAATAGAAACCGAAATGGATGGAACACATTGAAAGAATGAAAACAGAAAGATTACTAAAACAAGCCTTAAAGTACAAGCCATTAGGAAAAAGAAACCCAGGACGTCCTCTTAAGAGACTCAACTTCTAAGGCCGAAACAGGCCACTCTAGGCCTAAATCCTTGTCAAGTATGATGATGACCCATGATAATAAGAAGTGAAGTGATATCAGCAATTGAACAGCTGCCAAAAGGAAAAGCTCCTGGAGTGTCATTGGAACATATTGACTGAAATTATCAACAACACTATTCCAAAAATAAATAAAATTCCAGAGATTGTGAGAGTTATAGAACCATCGTCTTAATTTCACATGCAAATAAATTGTGCTGAAAATGATCCAGCAAAGGCTAGAACCATATGTGAATAGATGAAATACCACAAGAACACGCATGATTTAGGAGAGTTAGAGAAACTAGAAATCAAGTAGAAAACATGAGATGGATTATGGAAAGCACAAGAGAATTTTAGAAGGAAGTATTCATCTAATTTTGTTGATTATAAGAAAGCTCTGATTACTTGGATCACAACAGGCTATGTATTGTAATGAGATCACTGGAATTACCTAAGAATCTAATTCTTTTCAGAGCTGTATGATAACCAGGACGCATCAGTAAAAACAGTCTTCCGTAAAAGACAAGTGATCAAGTTTAAAAAGCGGTAGCAAGATTGTATGCTGTCGCCTTATCTTTTTAATATAGTGAATATATTATGAGAATGGATAACTTAGACAAAGATCCAGGTGGATTTAAGATTTAGTGGCAGAAAAATAAAGAATTTAAGATATGCAGATGATACAGCCCTTATAGCAGAAGCCAAGGTAGACCTGGAGCTGTTTAATCCATTGTGTAAGACGGTAAGTAACAAAGCTAGGTTTAATTTAAACATCAGCAACACAAAATTGATGGTTTCTGGCAATTTAAATGAATTTATAATAGAGAAAGATAAAATAAAATTCGTTGAAAGCTATGATATACTACGATCTTTGATATTAGGATCTATGATACTAGGAGCTTTGCCACATTCTTCACTATATGTCAGGGTCGGATTTAATGGCCCTAATTCGGTAAAGCTGATCCCACCTAATGGGAGTTTGTTGAGATAACGAAGAACTCTTGTGAAGTCAATCAATGTATTTTATCGAAAAGAATTTCATACATTGTGTGTATATTGGATGAGTTGCAGAATCGAATCAGTTGCAAATTTGAATTGTAGATTTGATGGCGCCCATCTCAGCTTGGTTTCCATACTCAAGGTTTTCTAACGATTTTGAAGAGTGACATATGAGGATGCTGTAGATCGACAGGTTTTCACCTTTGCAGGGCATCTCGTTACAAGGCGGTCAGATATACCAGCGCAAGTGGTATTCTCATTCTTAGAAAAGTGGAGAGGAAGAGACCTCTGGTGGCAGAGGAGAAGATGTATTCCACAGTCTCTTTGTGTTACTTTTCTCGATTCTGACTGTTCATAAAATAAAAAGGATTGAAAAGGTTTTCTTGTTGTAGAGAACAACAATCCCCGCTTCCCATATAAAGTTTGTTGTAGGAGAGCAAGTTGTATTTTCTTGATAGGTTGTTCTGGAAGAAGTAGAATTTTTTAATGTATGCCAAAGGACACCACTGAAATTGTATTGATAAATTCACCATCCCTATAAAGGAAGCAGAGAATCGAACTGCTATCCACTTTTCCTGGTACTTGCTTGAAACCTTTAATAAGCTTCATTATTTTATTTATTTATTATTTTTTTTTAGATGTGCGTTTCCTGGAGATGCCTTGTTTTCTTAGGGTAGATGTGTCATGTTTCTGGTTTTCTGATCCGTTATGGTTTACGGTATTCTTAGCTGGTTTCTCAATCTCGAGTGCATATGGGTATTGTTTCCTGAACTGGCCTTCTTCGTGACAGAAAAAGCACTCGGTAGGGGCAGTAATATAAAAGGTGTAAGACACTCTGTGTTGTCGTGCATTAATGCCTGTCTTCTAAAACGTTTGATGTGGGAGGAACTAGGCTTAGTGGTAGAAGCTCGCACAGGTCGGATTTTGCATGCACCTGCGCCGTGTTTTTACGTAATCCAAGAAGCATTTGGTGGCTTATTTCTGGTGGCACATTGGGCCTGTTGGTTTCATCGGTGCAAGTGAAATTGGTGAGATAACCACACATCTCCGTACAAGGTGGTCAGAAGGAGCAAACATTAGTGTACTCCTTTTAAAATTAATGTCACCAACCATGATGGATTATTCAAATACATTTGGATGGTTCCAGTAACTCTTGAAATGTGGATTATATACTCTTCGTTTGGAGATACTGAGTAACAAACTGTAAGCATTTCTCTAATGGGATTTTTTCAATTGTAAAGATTACTATTCCATTGTCTTGGGAAACGCGGTTGGTTATTTGTGCCTTTCTTAGTGCAACAGCCATCCCAGTATTAGGAATTCGCACGAAGGTAGCTACAATATTAGCATAAGAGAATATCTACTAACCCTTGTCTGTTCCTTTGTGAAATGCTTGGACTGTTGTCTTCCCGTGGTTCCTACTCTCCAGACACCTTTGACCGACACCTGCTGAGCGGGGTTTGTTGGCGATGATTCATCGCTGCTGCCAGTGGGCATTGCTGGAGGAATTATATAAACCATACAGCTTGAAGGCTATTTTACATCCGATCTTTATAGCAGCCATGTATTGTGTTCTCTAGAAAAATCCGATGCATCCCATGCTTCTGTTGTTGCATCGTGACCCATAGAAAAATTCAAGTTCCTGGCTTCTTACTTCTGTTCGAATCTCCCTACGGTACTGATTTTGATAAATGTCCCCTAAAAGTCCAAAACCATCGACAGTCAGTGCCTAGTGCGTCCTTTCCCTATAAAGTGATCAAAAGACTGCTCAAATTGGATATCAAATGTCTCCTGTCCCCAGAGGCATTGCTCCGATTGTCGTAAAAGTCTGTTCTCCAGAAATGACCCCAATTGTGTGTCATAGTTTTACAGGGGGATTATTCCCTACCTATCTAATCTACCTTTCTCTCTGGAAATTAGTTTAAATTCCATCTCATCCCTAAAACGTGTGTCTATAGCTTCCAACTATCATCCAATTTCACTTATGCCAGTTCCTTCCAAAGCAATGGAAAGCACTATGAGAGCTCACTGCTATGCAGTATATAGACAGACAGTACCGTTTCCG
This sequence comes from Typopeltis vanoorti, assembly GCF_054136105.1. Taxonomy (NCBI): domain Eukaryota; kingdom Metazoa; phylum Arthropoda; class Arachnida; order Uropygi; family Thelyphonidae; genus Typopeltis; species Typopeltis vanoorti. The sequence continues at coordinate 54,115 of NW_028328124.1, forward strand.
TTACTGTCGAACAACAGGTGATCTACTCAGCTACGTCACCTATATCTGGACAAATATCATGAAATGTCGAGCGAGTACCAGATGATTGCTCTTGATATCTCCATGGCTTTTGAGTGGTCTAGCACAAACGACTGCTGAGTAAACTCCCATCATTTGGTTTTCCTCTGACTTCTGCAGGTAGACTGTCAGCTTTATGAGTGGACGCTCCCTTCTGGTGATAACGTATAGATTTACGTTTTTAAGTATACAACCATTGCAGCGATCCATCAACGTTCTGTTCTGTCACCCAATCCATCTCTCTCTCTCTCTCTCTCTCTCTCTCTCTCTCTCTCTCTCTCTCTCTCTCTCTCTCTCTCTCTCTCTCTCGATATATAGACCCTTCACACTTGAACAACAATCTAAGCTACAATTTTCCTGATTCACATAGCGTAGTAATCCAGTAGTGGCGTTCAAAAATTAGCTGTCACACACATTCTACTCATGCCAACAGTAGCACGCGGTCACCTATTCAAATATGACTGTTACTATTCTGTTTCTTTTTATTAAGCTAGAAAGTCCATGTTTTTTACCTTGTTATTTTTATAAGTCTTATGTTATTTCTTACTCACTTGAAGAAGTCGGAATACCGATGAAACTAGTCGTGATTTATTAAAGTTTTTTGTTATACTTTCTCGGGTTCTAGTCAGTTAAATTTTAATCTTATAAATGTATACATCCCGAGTCAATCCTAATTTCAACAATATATATATATATATATATGTATATAGAAATCCTGCCAATATGGTCCTCATTGGAATCGATGGGACTATCGTAGTTCAGGCTTTTCATATGGTCCCATAGGAAAATGTCCAGACATGAGAGAGCTGGAGATCATGGCGGTCAAGCGATGGGACCACCCGACCAATCTATCGTGCTGAAAATGTTGCATCTAAGGCGTTCCACACATTCACGCTGAAATGGGGTGGCGCTCCGTCGTGTTGGATCCACATATGTGTTTGAATGTTTGCTGGAACAGGGTTCAGTAATTTAGTAATTCAGTAATACGAGGTACGTTCTCCCATTCAGTCGTGCTGGCAGAAGGTATGGACCAATCAAATGGTCATGTAGGATTCCATCCCAAACATTTATGTGAAACGCCACTGGTACGAATGTGGACATGTGGGGGTGCGGATTTCTGCTCGCCCACACATGGTAATTGTTGGTATTAAAAATGCCCTCACGTGCAAAGGTGCATTCGTCGGTAAATAAGACATGTGCATCAAAATCCATTTGCACCACAGTCTGCTGCAGGAACCACTGTGCAAAATCCACACGAGGCCTGTAATCTGCAGGTGTCAAGGCGTGCACCCTTTGTGCATGGTAGGGGTGTAATCGTTTGTCTCGTAGAACTGGCCACACCGTCGATTGGAGCACACGTACTGCATGGGAAATTCGCGTACTACATTCGAAACGATCTGCAACCCTACGTAGAATTTCCTCTGTAACACGTGGCATCCTCACACTCCTTACACGCCCTGTATCCTGCATGCCGCTGACAAAGGAGCCCATTTCGCACAGATACCGATGCAATCGCTGAAAGGTTTTTCGATCAGGCACGCGTCTAGTTGGAAAGCGCTCTCGGTACAGTCTCTGGGCTTCCCTCGCATTCCCGTCCGCAGCTCAGTTAACGAAATGCATGTCAGCCATTTCCTGATTTGTGAAAAAATCCATCCTTTTTGCATTCCACGGTAGAAATAATGACGACTGCAAAAACCAGCGCTTATGAGTGTTCACTGGAAAGCCCACTCACGCGCTTCTCCGCTTGAGTTCGGACCATGCCTTATATATATATATATATATATATATATATATATTTAATTCCAAAGAACTTCTAACTTTATCCTAATTTACGCTTACCCCTAGACCTACACATTTTACCGTGTAGGTTTTTGGAACCAAAATCCTACGGAATATATACAAATCACAAATGCGTCCAACCATTGAACGGTGTTATCAGATCTGAGATTGTTTCCTTAAGAGTTCCATAAAGATACTGGACTTTATACACACACTATTAAATTATCTCCGCCCCACTAATGCACATCACGGACCTTCACACCGGGACTCAGTTTCCCACTGCTTGTTTTGTCTACAACTACTTCTATACAATTAGCCATCAGATTTAGCATCAATAATACCCCATCTCTGTTAGATCAGCATCTACGTGGCAACAATTCAGCACTCCTTCGAAATACCTCTCCAAACTTACAGAACACATTTCGTTTCCTCTTTGTTCATCTCAGCATTGATGCGATCAGGAAATCTATCATCTTCCTGATCGCAGGAAGATGATATCCTTGGGAAATACATTATGTGTTTCCCAAGGAATAAGCCAATTATCCTGTCATGGATGGGTTCCGCATAAAACAAATCAAGTAACATGTGGTTATTTATATAACCGGAGGCTATTCTTGATTGCCAAGAACTGTACAGGAATAATACAGTATTGAAGTTCTTAAAAATATTAAGAACTACATTACATAATAAGAAAATAGATTATTGACAAAATTATTCAACTGGAGAAACTCTTGAACTGCAGACTTTTCTACTTCTCGGATGTATTTGGTTTGCTTTTATACTTCTGTTCGGCTTTCATAATTGGGACGTAATCCTGTTCTCTCCATAAGCCAAATGAAAACTATCTTCCCGTTTTCCTGATGTTAGTATTCTAGAAATAGCGGCGATCAGCATTAGCATCAATCTACTCAAAGAATCAGATGGATTTTTCTATATATGTTCCATCGGGATCCTTTTAGCTTAAGGCAATATATGTGGACTTGCACTATTACGAAATGGTCGATAGAAACAAGACAATAGAGCTGATATTTTCGAGTCATTATCATCACAGATTTGGAATGGATGAAGAATTTTGAGTCCGTAGGCAATTTCCTATGATTCATATCATGAAAACTAATACTGTGCTCTTCTTTTCCATCTTTAGCTTCTAAAATATAGAAATCCTCAAGCAGGATCACGTATCTGTTGTAGGACTCATATTTACTTTCACGGTTTCCTACAAAAATATAAACATAACCCCATTTCCTGGGAAAATAGTAATTTTATCGTTTATCATTCATTTTATGAATTTCAAAACGTATCCCTGTGAAAATAGTTGTGAGTTGGAAATATTAACGTGTACTCACGTTAACTTATTTAACACGAGTATAGGTCACGATTTTTGGAAAAATGCCATTAATGATTCTGTGTTCGCTTGAGAATGAGTGCAACATAGTTAAATAACTTCCTTTCTTATTAATTCCTTATTTCCTTCTAAGACCGTATAAATGAAAATAACTTTGTTAAAAAATTGCTAAAATGTCGAAATTTGTAACTTTGATCTTTAACTGAATGCTATTAAGCTTCATGCTTCGTTATTGACGATATTCTCTCCATATGCATGCACGACGTTGATGCAGCATTACCATTTATGTATAGATGCCATTCATCTGTGTGAAATAAATTATAATTTCAATATAATTCACATCGCAGTGACAATTTGTCACTCTGACAACTACACAGTGTTAAGCCACATCACAGCAATCGTTAAGCCACTAATTTTCCGGGAATGCTCAATATACTGTTCAAATAAATGCCAACTTTTAGAGGTGAAGTCAGTTTTTGCCGACGGGACTCTGGTGCCGGAAGCGAGCTATCCTGTGTTAGGATACCACCTAGCTGGAGGAAATGCAAAACTTATTAGACGGACGATAACCCTCAGCGCCCGATGAAACACACCCACCTTGTTTATTGGGACCTCGAGTATATGATGCCATATTGGTCTGTTTCCCTCACCGCAGTCTAACATAACATAATGAAATATCCATCAGGGGTATACCAATCATACTGTGGAGATCCTGATACCCCATATTCGAGGATACAGCAGTAAAGAAGCTCATCACCATGACAGTACATAGGAATGAACCTGATGGTAAGGCGTTTTGAAGGCCTCCCACTCAGTACCTTCATTACCCACTGGAAATTCGTCGTTGGAGTATGAGAATGTCACGGTCAAGTCTACGTTATGCAGTGAAGACAGGATACTCTTAGTTTGGGTGGCATAGCTAATAGTATCTTCTCCAATGTCATGCTTCCCTCTCCTTTTTCTCTTTACCCATTATTATAACGTGACAGTAAACTCAATATATATACTGTATATGGGGTCACTGCGGTTAATCTAAAAATCAATCAAACCCACACTCTTTGACCAACGCACTTCCATCAACTTCCTTCGTGATGGAAGTGCGATGTGTATTTGTGTTTAAGTGAACAAAAATACTGCTCCATATGTTTCTCCTGAGTGATTTTACGGCATCTTTTGTGAGATGGCTTGATAATATGAGCTATAGAAGACTCCTCATTCTCTGAATATTTTGAATGTCCTAGACGTACGTACATTTAACAATTCCATCTAATATCTGTTTTTACAATGTTATAGACTCTTTTACTTGAAAAGCTTTCGCTGTCAAAAATACGTCTGAATAACATCCAACAACTTTTATATCTTTCTAGAACATTTGGACATTTATTTAATTTTTATGTTGCACATAATGTTAAGTTTAATTAATTTACTGTCAACAAGATTTGCCGCAAGTTTTTTTTTTGTCTGATATTCTCTTCCTCTGCTAACGCATCTGTAACCTCTCCGTGAAATGATATTGAAAATAAAGCGTCGGTTACATCATGAATATTCTTGTTTTTCGGTTAAACTTACATATCAAGTTTTCATTTCTTCACAGTCTCTTCTCTCATCTTGCTCACCTTGCCAATAGCTATATGTCTCCGAATACTGTTGAACACGCAAGGTTTTTATAACGAAGAAAATCTTGCCATCAGCATAAGTGATGACATTCAGAGTATTAGCTGAGTTTCTTTTGAATAAACATGTTCCAGAAAACCGTGATATTTAAGTCAATCCAACAAGTCTGTTTTGACAGATTGGATTCTACCCCTCGATAGAATTTAAATATGCTTTACTTATTATATACATGACTAAAACGCAGGTCAAGTTCATTTTTGTAGTTCATTTCTCATTAATTCTTCTGGACGGACGGACAACTCTTAACACATTAGCGATTTTTTTTTCTTTTTTTTAAAAGCTTCTTGAATATTATTTTTATAGAGATACTTCATATAATACATTCAATTTTCATAAACCGCAAACTTCGAGAAGAAATCGAGCTTGTGATATATCTCTTTATTACATAACTTTGGTAAAGTTTTCTATAGACTTGGATGTCATAAAAATTCTGTTTTAGATGGAAGTATAAAAATCCTTCTGATATTCCACTCTACTTAAAATTCTGTCTATCGAATAGAAATATCAATGATCTGGTGTAATATTTTTAAAATTATCTTTGAGCGTACTATTGACCTAGGCATTGAATGAAATGCACCACTCAAATCTTCCGGAATAGCTGTAACATCTTTAAATTAGGAACAAAGTACTACATTTTAATGGTTTAGAATAATGATGAATGATTTGAGTAAAATGAATGTCTCATAGATGAATAATGAAATCCCGATTTGAGGAATGATGAATTAATGAAATTTAAATTGAAGAATAAGTAATAATCCTCTAGGAATGTCTTTAGTGGAAGAGAAGTTTTATATAAGGTGAGAGACTACCTCGGTGCTCATTGGAGGTCTCAAATGGCCGCTAAAAGTTGGATATTTGGTTAGTAGAGCAGTTCTCTAATTAAATAAAAATACATGTACTACATAAATAAATAAATAATAAAGTGATGTAATCATAAAGTTATGTCATCCCATTGGTTTACAACCTATTGTGGGTGGGATGCATATACAAATGATGATTTTGCATGGAATTAGGCTGATTGCTCCAGTTTCTTCCAGCCATTAATTGCTTCTTCTACAGGCGATTGTTATTTTTTCGTTTTTTTTTTCAAACTATATCAACTGCCTCTTCATTATTAACGTCAAAGTTTCACGAAGAAATGTCACTCAGAATCTGTGATATCATTATGTGTATATCGTTTCTATTAACAAAAATGAATATTAATTAATATTATTATTAACAATTATTAATAAAAATTATTCCAAAATTCTTAAGTCCTCTTTTTTTTTCGTTTCTTTTTTTCATTTTTCTTTTTTATAATTCTTTTCACAAAAGAAAAACTATTATAAATCCCTTTCTTTAGAAAAGCATAATTTTTCTTAGAAGATTTTTGTCTAACGAAGAGAAGCAGTCTTTCTTGTTTGATTTTTTCCCAAGTTCATCATCAAGATAATCAATATTTCTTTATACAGACTTTCGTCCTGACACCAATATATAGTCAGAAACAATTTTCTTACAGATGAGGCATACCTAGCTTACCAATAATCTAGATGAAAAAATAGGAATTTTGTTTCGTCTACCCCATAATTCCATAACAAAATACTAGAAGCAGGGGATGAGTCACCTCTTTACAAAAAAATGAGAGCTAGTGATTTAAAATCCGCTAATGTAATATACAGAGTGATTATAATTTAACTTTTCGCATTTAACATTATAATTTAACAATTCACATATTGTAATCAAAGTGGAGGCTTAAGAATTTGATGTTTGTAACTTCCTGGATTGTAGAGTAAGGACAGATTTCATTTTTTTTAGACAATGCGAGATATGTCGATTCAGTGACGTGTGAGAGATCTCTAACCTTCCGAGAGTTTCTAAATAAGACGATTTGAAATATTTACTGTTTGTTATTTAATGATGTTAGAATTAATCATGATCAAATTAGTGATTATGTTTAAGTCTGTGTGTAAATGTTGTAAAGTCATTGATGGGCGCTGGTGTACGAATGTAAATAGTGCGTCATTTAAGTACTGATAGATGGGCCTGTTTAGCTGTAGGTTGGATAGATCCTTTACAAAAAATATTGAAAATGAATGGCAACAGAATTGCTCCATGAGGAATGCCACAATTAATCTCAGTTCTGCTGCTGTAGGTTCGATTTATTTTTGTAATACTGGATCTATGTTTAGAAAGTCTCTAACTAGTTATAATAATAATAATAATAATTTTAGATATTTATTCTTCTTCAAAAAAATTACATGCACACACAAAATTATTTTAAAAAATTAACACTTCGATGCAATTATTTTTACAATAGGGTATAATTGATATATATAAAAGAATACAATAATAAATTTTTATAACAATATCAATAATAATCTTATTGGTCTTCCAGACTATTTATACTTTTTTTAACATCATGATACAAAAGCTTCATTGCGGAGTACATTACTTTGTTATAGTTAGAAGAAATAATACATGCAGTTAATATATTTTTATAATACACCCTTTATTATCTCTCAGATAAATTACGTGCAGTTACATGCATATACCCTGTACAATTAAGACAACAATACTACATTTATAATTTTTTATTATTATTATTTCTCAGATAAATTAACATTATATGAAGAAAATTATGCATAACAAATACTTTCTCATACATAAAGTTTTTTTAAATAATAATAATAACAATAACTGTTTACAACGTATATTATTATAATATTCATAATGATGATTATTACAGATGTTTCTTTGCAATTTTACACTCTATATATACAATATCAATGGATATAATCACTCTAGATTGCATACTTTTGTTACAGTTATTACATACATTTGATTACATACGATACATTACATACATTTGTTTACATATAATACATACATTACATACTTTGGTTTACATGTGATACGTACTTTACATGCATTTGGTTACATATGATACATTTTGGATGAGAACTAATTTCTCTGCTTTCATCCTCGAAACTTATATGTAAGCTTATCTGAAGATGACATCCGAAGAATAATAATAAAACTAATAATAGAGCTGTAGTCACAAATGAAATTGGCTATAATAGCAATTCCAATAAACCAAACCTTGACATCCCACAATGGAAAATAACTTTGTAATCAAACGCAAACGAGCTCCGGCATATAAGTGCAATTAAAGACTTTAAACAAGGAAAAATTAAGAAGCAAAAATAAAGTGATACATCCTTTGAACTAAAATGACTGATCTATAGGAAGAAATGAAACAAAGAATTCTTCAAAAGAAGAAAGACATTAAGTGCTGGGAAGTTCGAATTTGTATGCAATTTCGGTTTGAAAACTGTGATTTATGATTCGAAGCAAAATAATAGACAGCAAGGTAATTGGATTTGTAAATGTGAGTAGAATTAAAACCTTATCCCCAGGAATATCCTACATACACCTTGGAATTCTCTAAATAGAGAACATTTTGTATGCCGAATTTAAGAAGAAAACAGAAGGTATATTTAAAATGAGTTTGAAAATTTTAATGTACAAACTCCATGGGAAATACTGTAATTGCAATCATTACGTAGTTATTTCCAAATCATATATACAAATTCACTGTACAGTAAAAAATCAAATGCGCCGAAGATTCCAATACCAAGGTAATACATGAAATACCGAAAGAGCGGAGCTTTCATCTATGACACCATCAATGTCAATATTTTACTGAGATATCTGGTCTGTTCTTAGGACCTTTGATAAGACCTGAATTGCATGTTTCTACCTACCAAAGAAAACTGTTTGAATGTTCTGTATTCTTTCACTATGAACTTTGTTAATGGAATATAGAAATAAAAGTTATTATTATCTCATCTAATAAAGATGAGATAATATTTATCTTATCTTTATATTAGAAAATATCCTCTAATTACTATCTTATCTAATAATATCGCATCTAATTCCACATATAAATCCAAATATTTTCACAATGCTCATCGAGTGCTGAATTTTTCATATAGTGTTGTGCAAAACGTAATATAGTGCTGCACAATGAAAAGAAATTGCTGAAACGAAGTGTTATACAAATATGAAAATATGAAAATAACTTTGACTTATATAATACACAATTAATATAATTAAGCCTAATATAGATGTGGTTCGGCTATATTTCTGTCCAGTCTATTATTATTATTATTATTATTATTATTATTATTATTATTATTATTATTATTATTATTATTACCTAGAGGGCGCTGTGTAAGGATACGAACGGCTGCACACTGGTATCGCTGCTCCGGTTTTTTATAGTTTTAAAGTGGTTCTAACTCCTGTTTTTAATTTAAAAGTGTCATAAAGTAATTCTATAATTATCACGCTGAAGACAATGAAATATAATTCACCGAAATTGGCCAAATGGAATCCGAATTTTGAATGTGCTGAAAATTGAACAGTGTTCACCGTGGTTACCAATGAGCGAAGAACAAAGGACATCGCCATCTTTACAGTTGCTCAAGGGAAGAAAGGTGAGTCATGAAGTGCAGAAGAGCCTGAAGGATTTATCATCAGAGGGAAGTCATATAACCTGCAGGAAATGCCTTAGGAATTTTCACTTTACATGTTCCCGAATTTTAGAAACAACATGGCAACTCAAATCCAATGCCAAACGAGAGGAATGTAAGTGCGAATAAAGAAACGCTGCTATCCACGGCGCAACCGATTACACTGGAGGCAGAATCGGACGATGAACTGAACAGACAAAAAATACAGATGAGTCTTATCATTTAAATTTCGTAAATTTATTACTAGAAAAGGGTTCAGAGAATATAAAAACTAGCTTAGTAGATCTTGTTCAAGAACACTTTGATAAACAGAACGAGCATATGACAAAAAAATTAGCGAATATGAAGAGTTTGTTAAATATAATAATTAAACATTCGAAGAAGTTTTGCAAACGGTAAAAGACATCAAAATCAGCATTAACGTACTAACTGACAGGCAACACAAAATGATGAAAGACACATCCGAACTCTCTCAAGAACTGAATTCCCCAAAACTATAATACGAACTTTTAAATCAACAGCAACATAAAGATCTTGTCATAAACAATCTTCCAGAAACTGCATCCACAGAAAATCTCAGAGACCTAGTTTTAAAGTGAGGCCATGCAATTGACATCCCCCTAGAGCATAATGATATTCAGACCATAAATCGGATTCTTCCCAGGAAGAACAAAAAACAAGACTTGCCACGACTCTCTCATTGTTCGTCTGATAAGCAAGTCCAGAAGAGACAATCTAGTAAAAGCCAACAGACTGAAAAAATCCACTTGCAATGGACTTAAACACATCGCAAGACAATACACGAATCTTTCAATCTGTGTATTTAACCCCATTCAATCCAGAATCTGTTGTACCAAGCAAGAAAAGCAAAAACAGAAAAAATTATTAATTTTTGTGGATCAGAAACGGCAAGATATTCTTGAGAAAGTCACAAACTTCAAAGTCGATATAAATAAAAAGCTCGGAAGACATAGATAGGCTGCTGGAGTGAAACAAAAGACTCCAAATTAGTTCAAAAAGAAACCCTGAACACAACAAAAATGGAGGTGAACCATCAAGACGTATGTAATAACACCAGAATACATTAGAAATTGTACTTTTGACTCACTTCATGCATGGAAACAACACACGTTACAAGACAGAGGGCTCTCAATCTTATATTAACATCAGAAGCATTCAAAAACATTGATTACTTTTAAAGGCTTATCTGAGGAATTACGCCAATGTTATTGATATATTGGTCCTAACATAAGTATCCATAACTAATGACGAAGCGAATGCTTTCCAAATTCCAGGCTTCCAACAACATAGATCTTGCCGCCAAACAAAAAGAGGGGGTGGAATATATTAATATTTATTGAACATAAATTAATAGCAAAAGAAACTGTCTATCAGTTTGAGCATGTTGAAACCCTTTGCCTCGGAAATCATTAATACCACCAATAAACAGCATCCCATAATACTAAATGCTATTTACAGGCCACCAAACCTAAACATGATAAAATTCTTGCACGAACTCAATTGCTGGCTTTCACTCAAATGAATATGCTCAACCGAATACCTAATGATAATTGGCGACATAAACATAAATATTGCAAACGAAAACCAGAACAACACTGAACGATAACTAGACACGCTATCCATGTATAACCTAATACCAACAATAACATCATGGACTAGAGAAGAAATATTCGAAAATACTACCACTGCTTCCTTCCTACATTATGTAAACAAACATCCGAGCGCCACTAAACAGTTACGCTGCATCAGTCATAAAGTGCAAAGTAGCAGATCATTACCTTACGGCTCTAAACCTGCACACTAAGACAATATCCAAGCAATGCTCCACATACGAAAAGCTACAGAAACAGTCAACCACGAAATAAGAAAACCCGTCTTGGAACAAATGGCATCAGATTCAGCAGATTATACAACAACATTAAACTCACACTGGAGGAAATACATATGAAAGCTGAAAGAAAGACAGAATTCGTTCAAGAACAACCCAAAATCGTTGGATAACACAAAACTTAATCCTAGAAATACACAGAAAGGACGCACTATGGAAAGAATTAAAGCGATATCCAAATAACGCAGCTTTAAAAACCGAATATAAGATAACAAGGAATCGTCTTACAACACAAATCAGAAATGCAAAAAGAAGCTACTACAGAGACAAACTAACCTCTGCGCAAAACAACATGAAACAAACCTGGAATGTGATCAATGAGATGCTAGATTTTGTTCCCAACACCACCACCTCCGAAACCATAAAACACAGCTTCATGAAAGACGCAAAACCTATCCAACAACTAGCAAATGACTTTAACCAATACTTTGCAGACTCCATCCATGTACAAAATAGAGCACAGATGGTTTCCAAAAGCAGAAAATTGAGAAATTTATCAAAGAAACAGAACGAATAAGGTTGCTAGTATAAAAACGGAACTTTGAATTAGCCTCAACCAACAATACTTCAATGGCTATTTTAGAAACTGAGTTTCAAGTTGTAGAATATCCATATGCAGTGCAAAAATTAAATTAGCACGAGTCAAAGAAATTTGTCGCCGATTACTCAACACCACCGATGAGAAAGCAATGCTTTCACAAAATGCCTTTCCAAACAGAAGTATCATTCACAGGGAAAACGAAAATTAAACCACGAATATATGCGAAGACTGAGAAAATTAAACAATGACACCAATTAGCCGTTTCTTGTGTTTCTTTTGTTGATATGCACATATTGAAATGGACGAACATTATGCTGGGAAATAGTATATGAAAATAAAATAGAGACGTTGAGATTTTAAACTGTAGGTTTTTTCTTAACTTCACTTATATATTTCTTGAGGCCAAACATGTTGAAGATCATAGCTGAATTAATATTACATTAAATCCTTTTAGGTCGGGACCTTGAATTAATTACGTTATTTCCTCATTCTGATGGGACGGACCTATTTGACGCTTCGCAATGTGTTGTCATGCTCATATTTCTTTTTCTTTTTTTAAGCAATTTATTTTTTTATTTTCTTTACGAAATGTAAGTGTTACGATATCGCAAAGCTTGTTTTGACATACTGTCAAGGACATTTGCTTTTCTACGTTTCCATTTCTGCGAAAATAAGATTAAATGATACCTCCAGCATTTTAACTGAACCGAACTCAACTTAATATTCAGTCACAAGGCATTCACATGCTCGGAGAGTGCTCAGAAGGAAAATTAAATCTGTAAGTTTGTTGTCTGGTTGACTTTCGAAAATTAAGTGAATTTCAAGATGTTTATCAATAACATAGCATAGCATATATAGGATTCCGTACTATCCGCGGAGTGTCTTGAAACGTATTCACCGCGAATAAGGGGAGAGGGGGGATACTGTATATTGTTGATTTTGTTGTAAGAGAACCCCGTGGAGTCCCTGGTACTGATCACAGCAAGTCGCACCGTTCGTATTGAACTGGTCCATGTCATATAGCTATATTTTATACATTTGATACCTACACTGCATACTAGAATCGGAAAATATTATAATAAAATGCGTAGCGAGAATTTTATTATTTTCTTCCTCAATATATTATTCTAATTGATATTTTATTACATAAGACATCCAATTATGCTCTAACACCAATATATCCGATTATCCGATTATAATAAGTAATGCAAAAGCAAATAATTCTTTCTCTCCCAGTATTCTTGAAATCTGAGTGATTAATTTCAATTTTAATTGAATTTGGAGAAAGATGCATGCGTGCGTTTTATATGTCTAAACAAATTTACATTCTAATGAAATTAGAAATCACATGTGGTGCCATTATATCTGTTGAAAGTTGAAATTTTGGAGTCGACATCTATGAGCAAAACATTCATGGGAATTTAAAGTGCCGTGTGTGTGTGTGTGTGTGTGAAATCTAGGGAAGAACGAAAATGAGGTTGGAATATTACACGATAATTATCATTAAATGGATATGATTTAATTAAGTATATTAATAAAGTTAATTATATAATCGTTGAATAATAGAACTATTGTCACATAGTCATGGTCTTCTAATAAGCCTGTTTCAATGTAAAAACGGATTCTGGAATTACACTCGTATTAGATATGCTAGTGTAATTCCAAATTCATCACACGCGTTGCATAATTTTTAATGACGAGATATTCTACATTTACATTATTATGTTTTCTAAAAATATCTTGCGGAAGGGTTTTATGCAATGCTTTTTTATCTTTAAAGGTTTCATAATTTTATAATTTTAAGGAATTTATCTTTAAGCGTGCAGAATTTAGTGCTAAATGAATAACAGATGATAAAATCAATCATTAAAACAGATGTAAGTTCAAAAGTGAACGAAATCCATCTTGATAACATTGGCATATCTGTTTATTGAGTCCAGTATATTCTGCAATGATATCCAATCTCTCTGTCTACTGCTGTCACTTTATCGTCAGTTATCCGTTAGGAATTCATGCGGTATTTTCTTTTCTTTTCTTTTTTTCATTTTGAGATCTTTAAACTTATAATACTTGAAAATACTCATACAAACATTCAATACTTCGTGAAATAATCGTTAAAGATTTGAAATATAAATTTCAAAACTGGTTTTACGTAGACACACAGTAGAATTAAGTGTACAACAGAGGTGATCGTTACTGTTTATAATATTAGTTCTTTTTTTGATGACACCTATCATCTCACAGATGCTCCAGGTTTTTAAGTTTTTTAATTCTGCTAATGGTTATGTCAAACTGGCCAATGGCCTGATATTATTTTTGTTTGCAAACGCACATAAACACAGTTAATCACTAGATCTTGCTTTTCGGAATACAGCAGGGCCATTACTGTAATTAGAACAAGCTGCTGATTCTTTTTGTGTATTCTCGGAATGCTCTTCTGAAGACGACTTTGATGTTGACATAGAAACTGACCGTCTGTCCTTATTAACTTTTATGTATGCATGAAAATAGAAATTAACAAACATAAATAAATACAATCCAGGCAAGCCGCATTGTAGAGCAGAGATTAAGCGGGGATAGCCACAATCCTGGAACAAAAGAATCTGGAGATAGTAGACACACAATAAGAATAGTTGGACCTGAAATATATTTAATATAAATTAGTCAATGTTCAACATAACATAAAATAATCCGCGTTGTCTGAGTATCTGCTTATAACTTTTGACTCCCCAAAAACTTAACTACTAATCGCCTATTGCTAATCGGAAGCCTTAGCGATAACATAAAATCCGATGAACACATGTTTTGTATGGTATGCATGTATTATATACTATACTTTTACAATAAAGTAAGCTAGAGAAAAGAAAATATTATTAAAGAAAATCATAAGGAAGTGAAAATACATTTATAGTACTCTTCCGCATTTATTGATACCATACGTTTACTGGAATTGTATGTCTCTCAGTACCTACATCAATATTGTCTTATATGATACAAAGCACTGTAGATATTTTACGTATTACTAACATTAGACTTCAAAAATGAAAATATATTGTGAAAAAGAAATTATTCATATTTATTTACAGGTATAACGATTCATGCATTGATAACGTAGAAGCAGCAATATAATTGCTTTATGGTAGCCTAATGCAATCGATACGACCGCTTCGCGGTACCCAAGCCTATACACTAATGAATGAATCGTTATAATTTTTTTCATGCTAGTTACTTAACTTAACTAATTAATAACAGTTAATTTTATGCAGTTATGATTTAATACTGAATCTTTTAAGTTTGTTTACATTTCTCCCGACTGCAAATATGTACGGTCTGTAAGTGTTGGTGTGCGTAAGTTTTGATAAAGTTTAACTTTTTATAATAGATTTTTGTATATTTTATGGTAGTAAATAATACAATAGATTAGTATCTACATATATTTTACATTTTCATGACATACATGATTTTCTCTTATTTTTTTTCGATATTTTAGGCTAAGCGATTTGTCTGCGAGTTTTTTCAAATTGTTGAAATCTCTAAAAATTTCCAATATATTTATTCAAAAAACCGCGTATAAATGGACCCACGCAGTTCAAACCGGCGTTCTTCAAACGTCAGCTGTATGCTTGATTAATTTAGTAATAATTCATATACTCAGAGTAATAAATACAATCATATAGATCATGCTTTTTTTATACCTTGATATAAGTTAACTGTTTTAATCTTCTCCAAAACTATGGAAAAGATTATGGTGTTTGTTAACTTATTTTCAAGCAGTATATGATGTTGTGACTGTGATACTGATTTATTTACCTTTTAAGTTGTTTGATGTGCTATTTATGTTTTAGTTGTTCCGACCACTAAAGAACCTTATTGCAAAATAATTAAAAAAGAGACCCTGAAATATTAATTTAGGTCAACATTTCATCCAACTTTTAATGATCGGCCGGATCAGCTATTATTTCTGGGATGTATGGGGAAAACAAAAGGGGGCAAGGTCAATAAGAAAGATTTAAATAGTCAGCATACCGTCGATTTTGATAATTTTATTAATTGAAAAGTATCTTGAAAATTAAGGAAAATCCAAATTTAAATTCCGAACAATTTTTAGGGTAGCAGGAGTCCTCCAAAATCTAAAGCTTTGCCATCGAGCTATATGATTTTTTATGAAGCGGATTTTAACCTTAATAGAAAACCCTTCATAAACCTGCATCTCAGTTTTCAGGATTCTTTTTGATGTTTTTCCTCGGGCATGCAGTATACTTCTAATTAAATTTGTATGTGATTTACGATACTTATCTATGCAGGAGTTGGATGAGAGGATTGATGCTAGAAGATAACGTGTATCAAGTGATGCTGCAGTTTTATTGAGAGAGAGAGAGAGAGAGAGAGAGAGAGAGAGAGAGAGAGAGAAGGAGGGAGAGGAAAGGAATTAGGGCATAGTTGAACAAAACTGCGCCCAAAATTCGGTTAGGGACCTAGAGGCACGATTGCGATTGGCGTACTAGGCGAATTTTTTGTATATTTTAGAAATTGTGTATGATCAATACAATAACAGTAAAAATTCATTTAGCCCTTACTGTTGAAAACGTGATTTTTTACATTAACCCTTTAGAAGTAAGATTTGGCCTTGTTCAGTAAGGATTCTTTTCAAAGTCTTTAAATGTTGGCCTTGTACATCACCAGGATTTGTTTCAAACCATTTATTTATGTTGTTTATTTTGGTTTATTTATGTAAGGCCTTCATACTAACATAAATAAATTCAGTATCACACTCACAACATATACTGTTTGGAAAGAAGTCGACAAACACAATAGTGTGAAAAAC
>NW_028328125.1:0-68978 GCF_054136105.1 Typopeltis vanoorti
TTTCCATCCAATAAATAATAATTTTAATAAGGAATGTAAATACTATGTGTGTGTGTATAGTACTAATAATCAAATAATAAATTATATGATTCTGTCAGTTTTCTTGGAGAAATAATTTGAGGACAAACTAATTCTATCAATGACACAACCGCACTACTCTTTATTACTACTAATCTACATAAAAGCTTTCACTCCTCTTTTTTTTCGCAAAGTCTCCACAAAACAAAACTTAACGAATATTAGTAAATTGATTAATGATTACCTTAATTTTTATTTTATATCCTAATTTAACCGGTATCTAATTACAAGACTGACCAGAAGTGCTGCTGTCCTTACCGCGTTCTAATATGTACTGGAACCAACTGTTCGTCCATCTGATAAATAAGCGCCAGCCAGTTTTTGGAGGTTTATATTTGTAAACACTGCAGGTTAATTTTCTAGAAAATACTTCTATCTTTTGTGCTGTTTGTATTCTGTGTTTGATGGATATCTCATTTGAATTTATTATATGGAAATCGACCCTTGCTGTACAAAGTATAACTGGATAATAGAAAGCTATCGAATTATTCTTCTATCACGAAAACTGTGAAAATTATCACCTGCTATCTTTGCAGCTTCTGTCGTAATCAGCTTCTCATTTATTTAATCAGATTCGCCTCCTGCTTCCCAAGTATTTTCAGAAGAGATTCAAGAATGTGCCCACAATACTTGGAGTAACTGGGTCAATAAAACAGCTCGAGATGTTGTAGATAAGTGCAACGAAAACCATTATTCTTTAAAAAAAAAAAAACGATTTATATGGCATGTTCAGAAATGCAGGGTGATAGAAAAAATAAATATTACAATTTTTTATTAAGAACCGTCAGCAATTTCTTAGCGTACGTATATTTCTATGATAAAGCAAGGCCAGGTTTTTTTGCGATTTATTTATTTGTTAACTATTAACTGCTTTGATGGATGGACGATCCTTTGCTCTTAATCACTTCGTCTAACAGGGAATGATTCATATTTGTTCAATGGAATTGCTTATTAATTAATATCAGGGAAACAATTTCCAGCTGTTCCTAAATATTCACTAATAATTTTGGAAATATTCTTTATTCTTAAATATATTTTATAAAAAATAAATAAGCATTAAAACATGATACAATAATTATTATTGTTTGTTTTTAAAAAAACTCATTTATAGTAATAGTTATCATCATTATGTTTTCAAAATATCTAATGGTAAGTTGTATGCTTAATATCGAACACTTACCTGCTCAGTATGATTTTGCGACTTTGTGTTTTGCAGGGTCATGATCTCTGCAGTATACAGTTTTGCCTTTTGTGGTTACTATTGACAATAAATGTATCATTTTTCAAAATTCCAAAATGCATGACACCTTATATATGACAATCCCCTACCTATGGAATGTCACAGCGCAACCAAGCGCCGGAACGGATAATCCATATTTTTTGAATTAATCCAATTTTTAACAGGGACTCTTTCCTTTCCAACTGTCCATTTTTTAACATGGAAGTCTATGGGCGACCGCTGTGCACGTCGTGATGCGTTAGCAGGCGCCTCGTCCTCGTTCGCGAACGGAAGTGACGTCACCGGAAGGGGGATAACGCGGATGTTACATCAGGCAGACGTCACTAGGACGCACCGATGGGTAGAGGAGGAAAGCTTCTCGCTAGTAGAATAATTGCGCCCGCCGATTTTGAAACGAACATTCCTTTACCAGAGGAACTGAGGTTACGTAGGGTATAAAGAAAACAGCTATAACACAAATAACAAGCACTTTTGCTGGATGTCACCACAGATGAAACCTGTTAGAGAAGCTGACGTATCTTTCGTAATATTACGGGCGCTGGAAGGGCATATGCGGCGGAACTAAATATATTCCATGCATGATGCAATGTTGTCGGTTGAATAGTAGTCGATAACACTTAACAAGCACAAGCAGCACTGAGGAGAATATAAATAAAGCATACAAGAAATGAAGTAAAAATGAGTTGGGTATTCGTTTCGTGTTTGTTATCACCACACAAACGCTATCATGACTCCATATTTTTGGCTACTGTTAGGGGTCCGTCACTGGCGGGAAAATGCAGCCGAACATGGTATTCGCCAGACGCGGACAACGTCGGTGCGATTGCTGGATGTCGTGGGTTGTATGGTATCGTCGGTTTCCATGCAATGGACAATTCCTAAATACATACATACAGATCCGAACATAACCAATACAAGCAGCACATACTAAGTAAGAGAGGACAAAGTTAGATTTTTTCACAAAACGAATGCGCACATATCACGAACAGAAACTAACTCCCTGCAGCAGGAAACCACCACGTGGATGAAGATGGTCAGTAAATACAATACCTGTGGTAAGATGGCGCTTTTGGTCATCGTTATCGCGGGCGTTTTATATAGCAGCATTTACAGAGCGATGAACCTGATATATTGTTAATATCACATTTTAATCTACGAAGTGCTTATTTAATAGTTACATTATATATATATATATATATATATATATATATATATATATATATATATATATATATATATATATATATATATATATATATACACTTTATAATATAAAATGATAATTAAAATAAAGTGATATTACATCCCATTTTGTTCCGCTACAAAACTTAGATGTTAAACTTAAATATTAAAATTTAAAAAAATAATCACTAATAACTAAAAATAATAACTATCCAGGTTTGCTGGACGTGTATATACGTCCTATGCTTTTTTTTTTATTGTTCTCTGTGAGGAGTAAGGTTTTTCTACGTGCCCCCATAGAGAGTGAGGCCCCCAGCTTGCGCATCATGCGCCTAATGGTAAATGCGGCCCTGAATATATATATAAATAACGAACTTCTATGTATATATATATAGAACGATGATATATATGTAACTCCGTAGATATGGAGAAAATATATGAGCGATATTCTGCACAGACTGATTCAGAATTTATGCTAATTATGAACATTTCCAATTAAACCCCCCCCTCTCTCTCTCCCATGAATTATAAAGAACTACTCTAATTTTCTACTAAAAGTTTTCACTAGACAGTCATTATTATCTATTTTTTTTTCATTTTAACGTTTATTAAAATAAGAAATTTGTTGTATTCGGCGAATTCCGGCGTATTTCTTTGTGGGTGTGTGTTGACATTATTCCCAGTTAAAATAGATAAAATATATAATAATAAACAAATTCAGTAGTGGAGTGTCAGTTTATTTCTTAAAAAAATTCAAATACTTACAATGTTACTGCGACTGGAAGTAAATTTTTATATTTTCATCATCACCAACACTAGACAATAATCTTCTCTTCCCAGGAAACACTTTGGTCTCCGAAATACTAGACAATAATGTTCTCAGCTGGAGGTAAAGTATAAAAGCTTAGATTACTCTGAATGCTATTGAGAAACAATGGTTGTATTCGTTCAGAAGTCGCACTAAACAGGCTCAAGCAGTTTCGAATTAATTCATGTATATTGATTGATGCAATTTCATGCTCTATAGATATTATTATTATTAGATCAGTGAGTCGTTCCTGAGGCATCGTAGAGCGATTTTTTTTTTTTTTTAAGTTTTAATTTTGAGAAACTCGGGGGGAAAATTGCGAAATGATGTAGGATCATCAGCGAGCAGCAGGACGGCTGGACTTATTTAATTTTTTTGGTTTTTTAATTAGTAATCAAGGTTTTTACCAATTTTTTTCGAAGGTTGTAATTTTCCCCCGAAATATGTAGCAAAATCTGGCTCCCAGAAGTTCGCCTAATGGTAAAACCGGACCTTGGCATAAGAACCCAGCTTTTCTCTTTTTTGGTGGGGGAAGGACCAGCCTATTAATCTGCTGATGTTAAAAAAATTTATTTTCAGTATCGTTCATAACCCAATTGTTACGAACGAAAAGCGCTTAGGTTAGGAAGCATACTCATGCATTTTATTGTACTAAAAGAACATAGCTATTTCAAAATTTGCCACCGATCTAAACTAGCTGAAATATCTTTTATAAATATGCGGTCATTTCTTGTTTGTACTGATATGTCAGATAATGATGATGACAATAATAGTGATAAGAAAAGATGCGGTACTTTCATTGAGTGGAGATTATTAGAATGAAGTAATTTATAATGTACTTTCTTTGTGTGATTTTAGAAAAGAGCACATCATTATTTTCTGGCTATTAGTGTCAACTGAACATCGGAAATCATGGAAATGACTAACTATAGTGGATTTGTGATGGTTTTGACCTCCTAACTTAGAAGAGTAAACCTGTGTCACTTTGGATTTCCTCAATTAGGAAATTCAAGCTAATATTTTGGTGATTTTCAAGACAGATGTATGCTTACAGCTTCAGATATACTGCTGCTGTTTGAGAACACTCTTTTCATATATTTAGTAACTCATTCTGTATTCATTTTTAGATTAGGATTTTCATGAATTTATAAAATAATCGTTTGACAAAAATAATTATCTTCAATCAAGTTCTGGGAGAATTTTAAAATGTATTGACGATTAAAATAATTAGCCAAAAAAAATTGATAGTGACATTGATCTTCCATAGTGATACAACAATATGAAGTGAAAAAAGTATGAAAGGATTTCTTATTTTGCACTGGCATTAAAAACTATAATTATGCGAAAAAACAAGCAGCAAAAATGAATATAACTCAGGTATAAAGTCTAATATAGTTCTAATGGACATGACGGTCAAACTGCACTTCTCATCCATGTTCTTTCAACAGGTCGACAGAATATTATCCAGGTTTGCTGGATGTGTATGTACGTCCAGCAAAGAAACGGTATGCTTACATACATGAATTTTATTTAATACAGGAGTTCCTGTTCGTTTTATTTATATTCTAAGGAAAGAACAATGTATTTCAAATGGAAGCGGGAGGCACCACATATTTTTCAGCGGCCTCTAGTTTTTATATTATTTTATTTTGCAACTATAACTACCCTGTTTTTTATTGTTCTTTGTGAGGAGTAAGGTTTAAAATAAAATGTGGCCCCAGCTTGCGCTTCATGCGCCTAATGGTAAATGCGGCCCTCGTTAAGGATGTAATGATGACATAACAACCCCCACCCCGCCCACTCTCCTTCACATCAGTAATTAGAAGATTTACATTAGCATGTAGCAAACGTTTTTCTCAGATATTAATATTAATTCTTTCCTATATGCGGGAATAAAAGGCGTTAGCTGATTCCCTCCCCTTCCCCCTCTCACTAACACAATCGACACGACTACTTCAAATATCTCATTGGTTGGGATGCAATGTGCTTTTATTTATTTTTCGGAAACGAAAATCACAAGTGCGGCAAGCTCTTTTCACCCTGGCCGCGTATGGTGACATATACCGTAAAAAGCAAACATGCCGCGTGTGCTCGGCCGTATATGCACGCAAGCGACCGATCGTAACCACAGCCACATAGCGAAACCACGGCCGCTATGCTAGCCGCCGACGGCGACGGGAGAGAGAGAGATATATATATATATATGAGCGTCACCATGACGTCAATCTGATGTACTTCCGCTTCATCCTCCTTCCGGTGATGTCATTTCCAGTAGCGAACGAAGACGAGGTACCCGCTCACGCATTAATGCGTCCGCTGCGGTCTCCCATAGGCTACCATGGTAAAGAACCAGCCGTTTGAAAGGAAAGAGTCCGATATTCGAAATGGATTAATTTCAAAACCTGAAATGAACCCTAATTTTAGTAAGTTGCGCTATTCTCACTGAAATGTAACAAATTGCATGACATGCTAAAATCGGAATTTAGCTTCGATACGATCTTTCTCACGTTTAGTCTCAAACTCAAATGACCAGTTCACTTTCTTGTGTGTAAATAACATTCATTTAGGGAGAACAGTGAAATATTTCACAGCATGATGCTTGGAAGAGTACTTTTGTTTAGAATCGTTTCGTATTTTAAAAATGTTAACATATGCACATATTTCACCATTTCAGTGTACAGATATCGGCACGAGGCTTTTCTTGATTGGAGTTATCAGTAATCTTCAATTCAATAATGTAAATACCTTGCGCTATTCAAATAAACATAATATTTATAAATAAACATAATTATTGCTATTTTGTTATTCCGTAATCCTGATTCTTTTAAAAATATTAAAAGTAGAATGAAGCACGAATGCTAACTTTGTAAGTGACGCGATTTCAGATCGTGTTTGTATCATGAAGGAAAACAGAGTTTTTTGGAATAATTGGACTTAAGCATTTTTCTAATATCAATTATTTAATTAAATGATAAAACTGAATTATTATCAAGTTGTTTTTGACTTAACTAGCGTAAGTTCTTTTAAATATATAATTTCAACATTGATTAAATTAATTTCGAATTTAATTAAAATAGATAATAAAACGAATTTGAGAAATTCGGAAATGGCACAAAAATTACCTTTATCTGGCAGGGCACGCGATTAATAAATGAACCACACATAAATAAGACACGTATAGAACGTAACAATACAGATTAAGTTTTGAGCGATTATTTACAATGGGTAAGAATAAAATTCTGACAATAGACTGGGTGAGAGATTACTTATAAGGAAAGAGAGGATTATAATCCCGTCTTACCATCCTAGGAAGGGCAACGGTCACTGCGGCGTAATTAATGAATGACGTCATGAATTGTTAGTGGATTATATGAAGAAGGGGAGTAAAATCCGATATTTATATTGTCGCGATGGGATGTGTATTTTAATAAAAATAGTGAATGAAATTTTGTTTATAAATCAGCTTCCTTTTTGCAAACAAAACTGTCATCAGCTTAGTGAGTTATTAATATAACTTGCATTCTTTTATTTTCCATCTATCACTATAGAAATAATGTGAGAATTCGCGCATCATCTCTGTATTAGTGAGACAGTATAGAGGAAAATATATTTTTTTTAATCTTGACAGAACAGTTTATATATTACATTACACGTTCAAGTTCACGGGTCATCTTATGAACTGAACTGCAGGGGTGGCTAGCACGTTTGCGAGTACACAGAGTCTCAGAAATGAAAATCAATTTAATACGATACTGATGGAATAAAAGAGTTCCATCCGTCTTGTGGACAACTCCGTTTCGGAGAATGGCGAAGCTCTACAATTCTGCGTTCAGCATTCACCAAAGTATGGTGCTTCACTCAATCACATAATGCTAGATGTTTACGGTAATTACCTGCACCAAGAGTGCATATTATTTCGATATTTTGTACTGAGATGCGGTAGATATGCAACATCTACTGACGTCTTCCATAAATTTACTCTGTTACGATCAGTAAAGTTCGAAGGCGACTACCGAAAAAAAGTCGTAAAAAAGCATTGTACTATGATTAGGTTTGTGATATTTGCTGAGAACAGAAAGAGGTTGAAAACCTTTGGTTTTATATAAAGATTTCCAACATCTTTATATTTCTCATGTAAATGTGTATTATTTCTTTTTGTATCGGTGTCATTTCACGAACAAACTGCCTGTTTTCGTATCCGCTTTTATGTAAAGTGAAGAATTTGAGAGGCCTGTATGAGTGCAATTCCTGCTACAGATGGTAAATGTAAAAGGTATTTGAATGTATGATTTCTTACGTGAATAATCGGATTTGAAGGACTAGCTATTGTCTTTCCACGCTTTCACAGACATAAAGTTTCTTCTCATGAGAATATCTTACGCGAGTTTTAAGTGTTGATGGATCTCAGAAACTATAAATTTGTCGTCTTTTGAGGGTGTTGATTAGAAAATGATTTGTTAACATGTGGCCAAAATAAACGGTTTCTTACCATTAAGAATCCCCACAGGTCTCTTGTGATGTTCTAATCGGATAGATGGTTTATTGAGAAGGTTCTTTCGTAAGGGTAAACTATTGAGTGTTTTTTTTAAGTCTATCTGGAAAATATCTTCATACAATCAATAGTAACAAGATATTTTTAACCCTAGTTTTTAGTATCATTTCTGCAGCCTAAATTACACAAAAATCGTGGATATTTAAGATCCGACATTATTTTGTAGTTCAATGTAAGTAAAACCTATGAAAGGTTAGTAACTTTAAAAAAGAGACCTTCTGAGAATACAATCCTCGGCATCGGGGTTTCCTTAGCTTGCATTATTTAAAAGAACACGATCGATGCGTCCGTATGTTTGCGCTTTTATTATTTGTGGGTTTCAGTAAGATGTCAGTGGTCTGACGAATGTTTCAAACTGGTTGGTTCTCTTCAGAGACAAGGCAGAAACCTTAAGAGAGCAAAATCTGTTTGTTCAATATATTACTTTAGTATGGAATAAGAGTTTGATGATTAAATCCAGAATACCTGTGTTCAAAATAATAATCGTGGTTATTCCACGGTCTTCAACATACTCAACATTGGCTTTAATAATTTTAGGGAGTGTAGTTGTTTTATGTGTAAAGTTTTTTGTGTGTACCTTAGACAATCAAGGAAACCTAAAATTCCTGTACCCCAGTGATACCTAATAACGCACGTTTCATGAAAAAAAGCCTGAATTATTTCTTAACGTGCAAGCTGAAAATGAATTCCGCTAAGGGGATGAATGCTAGATTTTTCTCTCATCGGGTGGTGCGTGATTTGAATGGATGCCATTGGATGCTGAGTGTACACAGCATCCCTATTCAGCAACTTATGCAATAGGAACTAGTATTCTCCCGAGTTTGTCATTCTTTTCAGCTGTAGTTTATCACATAGCCTATCCAAATTGGAATAACCTTATAGTTTGCTGCTTTGCAGGCCAGTTCGAATGACACTTAACTGTGAATCGTTTTGTCAATATGATCAAGTTAACACCTTTTGGCCTCAGTTTACTTCCTCACATCCTGTTTTAAAAAATGGTCTCACCACAGATCAGTAAATCTTCTTTGAATCTTGTCATGAGTTTTTCTTTTATCCGACGTTTGGATGACTGACGTCACATATCATAACTGTTTAGTATGCATTAGGTTAATTTGACCGTGCATTTCTTCGTTTGCTGCAATCAAACCGACAATTCTGCAGCACCACATAAATATTTCATGCTGGTGGACTCCCCTTCACACCAGACAGCCTTCAACCCACTGCTACATGGGATTATTACCATTATCGGTAATAGGAGTAATACAATTATTGCTTTCATGAATTTCTACTCTAACTAGACTCAAGTCATCTGGTGTCATTAGTAGTACTCCTCTACGTCTCTTATCTTTTCTGCAATTCCAAAAATATTATGCACTTTACACTCTACTCTAGTTACTAAGTGTGACTGCATGATGCGGATTTTAATGACTTCAACAATTTTAGGCCACAAACTGTTCATCAAAGGAACAAACTCAACCACTTTGTTTCTAATGCTCCTGGCATTTGAGTAAGTCACGTTCTCGCTTTCTTCATATACTTACATTTTACACCACACAAAACATCAAAAGGGAGTATACGATTGTACGCTCGCGTAAACATATCATATAGTTTAAAGTTTTAAATGATTGGAAATTGGTAACATGGAAATTAAACTAATTACAAAGTACAGAATACTACTGAGCTAATATTCATTTGAAATAATAAGAAATAACTATTTATTTGTTGTGCTAGGAACAAAAACTTTCTAAAAGCAAACGCTAACGGAGAGTTCAAAACTAGATATAACAGATTTACCATTGTCTGAGTTTGTATGATTGTACTTATCAGAGAAGCTAAAATGCTTGTGATATCTTAATTAATGATTTGATCTTAAGTGTAAAATTTGTGATTCTAAAATTAAATGTTTGTTTTTGTTAATCAAAAGTTGTGTTTTGCCTGAATCTCTTTTACTGCACCATTCATAAAATATTCGAACCAAAGCGGGTAATTTAAGTAAGTTAAATATTCTCGGCCAGTATTTATAATAACAACACATAAGGGAAAGGTAGTTGAGAGTTGGTTTTTCTTTAATTTTTGAACTAATTCAGATATAAAGTGGCGCAGTCTTTAAATATAAATTTTCTTTATATTTGAATTAGAAATCAACTTGCAACCTATATCAACTAGTTAAGAATATCTTAATAACTATATATCGGATCCAAAGTATAGATTGAGAAGAAGTAGGATCCAACAGATTCCTATCTTTAAAAAAGGTAATAGAGATGACCCTAAAAACTATAGATGTATAAGCATAATAAATTCCTGTTACAAAATATATAGCAGAATCTTAAATAGCAAACTAATGAAATATTCCGAAAACTTTATTTTAGAAGAACAGAATGGGTTATGAAAAGAACGATCATGTATAGACCCGGTCTTTTGCATAAAATTAATAATAGAATAATAGAGAAAACTAATAAAGATAGCTTTTAGAATACAATTTAGAAACACATATTGCATTTATTGACTTTGAAAAAGCATTTGACAAAGTTAAAAGAAACATATTATTTAATATATTAAAAGAAAGACAAATACCAAATAATATCCTAAAAGCTATCACAAGTATATATGAAAATAATCAAATACAAATAAGATTAAATCACGAGCTATCATATACGAGAGATATAAACGAAGGGGTCAGACAGGAATGTCCCCTCTCAGTAACTCTTTTTAATATTTACCTAAATGAAATAATAATAAAACGGAATAAAAATTTACATCAAGGAATTAAACTTTCTCCTATTGTGGACTTAAACACTCTCCTTTTTGCCGACGACCAAATAATAATTACAAATTCTGAAGATAACTTACAGAAATTTATTTTAGATCTAAGTGAGATAGCCAAGGATTATGGAATGATAATATCAACAGAAAAATCAAAAACTATGGCCTTTAAAGGACAAGATCCAGCAAGAACTAAATGAGTAATAGATAACAAATTCTTAGACCAGATGAATTCATTTAATTACCTAGGATGTATGATCACATATGAAAATGAAAAAGATATAAACGTAAAAATTGCAAAATATTTAAAAATAACAGGTGTAATTAACTCTATATTTAAACCAAACCCAGTTCAAAAACAAACCAGACTAAAAGTATACAATACGTTAGCCCTACCAGTCTTAATGTATGGAAGCGAAATCTGGACAATAAAACAAAAAGACAAACAAAGATTAACAACAGCAGAAATGAAGTTTATGAGAAAAACTGCAAAGTATACTCTATTTGATCTAAAAGAAACGAAGAAATTATGAAAGAATTAAACCAAGAACCAGTAATAGAAAAAAATTAAAAAATATAAACATAAATGGATGCAACACGTTCAAAGAATGAAAACAGAAAGATTACCAAAACAAGCCTTAAAGTACAAGCCATTAGGAAAAAGAAATAAAACCAGGACGTCCCCGTATAAGATTCAACGATGACTTCTAAGGTTGGAACACACCACGCTAGGCCTAAATCATTGATATGCATGATGGAGAATTAATTAATTAATAATAATAATAATAATAATAATAATAATAATAATAATAATAATAATAATAATAATGACTGTAAGTCAGCCGTAAGTGTACTTGAATATAACCTGACTCAAACCACGTTTGTTTGCCGGGACTCAACTGACCCTCGTGGACTTCTCCGTTCTTCTTGAACTTACTTCGATGGAGGTCAGTTTCAATTGTGGAGGGCCCAATTTCTATGTGATTTCATTATACGTTTTTGGCGAGGAATCTCCGCATAACAAGTTTATGCAGAGCGTCATCGCCACACACTCAGTTCATAGTATGCCATTAAGCCATTAACAAGTTCTTAGCATCAACAGCAATCCTCAACCGCACAAAAACATATTGCGCAATGGAATATCGCATCTGGAAAGTGGAATCTTTGGTGAATTATTTTATGTAAGATTTCCGAGGATGACTTTTGTTATCAATTTATTTCTGTTGCAGGTTGCGACTACGACTTCAGTCCTCACCCACGAATTCAGGCATTCCTTCAAAACATGAAGCCGCGTTTCTCCCTTTACAAGCGGTTGAATTGAGATCCTGTGGACAAACTGAAGCAAACATTAATGGAAAGTAGGAAGCAAACTGAAGGCACAACTTAAGCCCCGATTTTCTCTTCTGTTGAACTCCAGCTGAGTCTGCAGCTCTACATTCTCATGTTTAACCCTTTAAAGCCATTAAATAAATTATTGGTCTTTGAATTGCTGTGTGTGTGTGCTCATTGATCACTCGCAGTAGTTCCTGCCCACATGCGTTCTCTCGTTCCTTCATTCGTATCATAAATGTGATTATTGTTTTTCGGGAGGTCACTCTCCCGATGCATTCTAGCTTGTGATAATTTTGTATTTATCCTTCCATCGAAACGTTAGCATGAAGTGTAGATTTTGTGCGGTTTTACACTTGAAAAACGCATTTATTTGTACCATAACCTGCACGAAATACTCCATCTTCATGCAAATGGCCATTCGGATATCATTATTATTTGTCTTCAATGTTGATTCCATATGGTCTGAACCCCAAGTGAGAGATTGTCTTTTTATAGTCCAGAAACCACACTCCAGAGAAGACTCTTTGAATTTCCCAAATCTCCCCTGAATAGAGAGGTGGTCTTACAACAGGTGATGCAGTTCCCCTTTCATCTAAACACAATCACAAACATCGAAGTCCACTGCCGGACTGCAATTCGATACCTGTGGTTGGTGAATGGTACGTTAACCACACAGTCAACCAGGTTGGCCTTTAATTCAAAACGTTATTAAAATGCTAATCGTTTTACAATCAAGATAACTTATTTTATTCCTGTATTGCTAATAATCTGGGGAATTCTAAACTGGAAGGATTTTATACGCATTTTACCACTGGGATCCATTTGATTTCTCTTTAATAAACAATACTGTAAGCATAAACTACAAATCAGCTTTGGAAGTCACACGTGGATTACACACTGGTGTCCAAAAGCAAACGACGAACTACATTATAACTTGATATGAGAATATTTTCATGACTACAGCCAAATGTGGACATACATTTATTGCCAGCATACTAGCAAATTATATTTCACAAAAATTGTGTTACAAATTTAACACAAACTATACTGCAATACGTTTTCATGAAAAGTTACAAGTTTCGTAAGGACGTACTTAAGAATCTAATGTACAGTGCTTATAGAAAACTATGCGGAGAAACATTTCCGAATAGATTACGCCCTTCACTGAACTGTGATGCAGTTCTCACAACGTCTTACCATGATTAGCATCAAATGATTTAGGAGTTCTTTAGGCAAACTACTTCTTCAGAGCACGGATAAGACCTTGTTTTCTGGAGAGGGAATCTTGAGCAGAACCCCAAAGAACACATTTGCGTCCCAAATATGTGCTTTGGCTTTGAGATCTGAGGAGCGTTCTAGCCACTCGTTTCGATTAATATCCTCGGTCTCGGGAAGTATCTCCACTGTTCGTGTACGGTGTGGTGTGGTGTGGCACTGTCTTCCATAAAAATGAATTCCCCCAAAGTACCATGCAACAATCGCAGATGACTTTGAAGAATCTCGTTCAATATCGTGCAGCAAACATAATCCTTTTTCCCCCCCAGAACTTGTTGTTCGGTGCCTCCATTAGACTTAATGCCTCCCCACACCATGCACCCTTCCAGCACCACCGTATATATCCCTTTCAAGAACATTCTCGCGATGGTAAGCAGCACCACTTTCACGCCAGATCATCTAGAACCGGAGACAAAATTAAAACGACTCTCACCTCTAAAGCGTAGATTAGTGTCTTGTCCAATTTTTAGATACAACACCGCTGAAGATGTTCTCTACGATGAACTGTGGATAAGGGAACGCAGGCTACAGGTCTTGGGGCGTAGAGCCTTATTTGTCGCAGAAGTCACGCCACAGTTTGTCGAGATATCCACGTAACTCTGCTTGAATGGATTCGATCCGGAAGTTGATTTGCCGTGCGTCCGTCGAATACGTTTTGCTGTTATCACCAAAAATCTCTCCTAATGCTCCGTGGTAGCACGAGGGCGACCTCTTAGCAAACGTCTGGAACACTTTCCATTGATTTGAAAGGCAGCTACGAAACTGGATACTACGCCATGTGAGATTCCAAATTCTCTGGCAATATCAGTAGTTCTGCGGCCTTCTTCAAGCTTTCCAATTATTCTTCACCTCGTGAAATCATCTACAACATATGATGTCATTGGGAAATTTCAAGACATGAAAGTTTGCAATTTTTATTCCTTCACAAAAATAGTTTCCTTCAATCACAATTCGCTTAGCGCAGTCTTTTGCATTTTATCCTGTTGAGTTCTACTACGTAACCGCTTTGCGCACGATTCGAAAATTTGAATGTGTATCTAATTTCTACACGAAATCATTAATTATGCAAATTGCCACAAGCTGATGTGTTTAAAATTTCGGTTCTAATTTCCAGAAATACTGTTTGTCTTTAGATTTTGGACAGCAGTGTACGTTATGATAAAATCCGAAAGAAATGTCAGAAATAGCGTGCATTATTAGCGTAATAGTGCGATGAAATGAAAAAGAAAATGATGAATTTAAAATTGTCTGTTATTTATTTAGTATTCCCTTCTTATTTACTAAACGACAAAATCATTTTAAACAACTTTAGCGAATTGGTAATTGCATAAATCAAACGCACAAATATGCTAAAACCATCACGTCTATTGTGACGTAAGCACCAGACAATTGCATTCCTGTTTTTTGCAACTTCCTTCTATTTGTGATATTTAATAGGGTTTGTTGTTCATTACGTATCCAATAAAGTTCATTGTTTGTAGTTCATTTACTCGGGAGGATCCAGAGTGCGATAACTCGACCTTTGTTTTAAATTATTAGGCTAGCTTTGAAAAAAGTAAGCGACACAAAGTAAGCGATGACAAATTAATCGGTAAGTTCACAAAGCACGCCTCTAGTTTCTTATTAAATTTCTTATTTATTTTTCTTATTAAAAGTGACTTTATTAAATGATGTTAAACGAGCTAACAATTTACTACGTGACCTCTTCTTCTGTCCACCATAATCCGAGTGTTCTCTTTTGTTTCAGTCCGCAATGGCCATCATTTTCTACTACAACGAGGTCAGTCCAGGTTGTAGAGCTGTTTTCCTATTAGTTAAAAGTCTAAGACTGCAAGTGACCGTGGAAGACTACAGCAAGCTCCCTAAAGAGAAGACCGTCCCTCCCTTTCCGATAGTAAGTATGCTTTTTCTCTTTTTATTTTGTTTGTAGATATTCCACTTGAATACTTTAAGCCACTTAACTCTTCCCACGAGGAACAAGTGACAACCTCATTGAATGCAGGGCGTGCGATTCTCCCATCCTCTCTACAATAAGTGACGGTTTCGGTTATTGAATATTTAATAGCGAACCCCGCAGGAAGAAGTCGGGAGTCCTCAGATCTGAAGAACGTGATGGCCACTTAATTTCAGATCTTCGCGAAGTCATTTGCAGGGAAAACAAATTTGCCTTAAGATTTCCATTGTAGCTCTAGGAGTGTAGGCAGTGGCTCCATCTTGCTGCAATCACACCTCGGGTCTTTCCTCTACCGCAGGTCGCACAGAATGTTCAGTAATAGCCCGACATCCCTCCCCATTGACTCTTGCTTCATTGCGATTGTCATCTTGAAAGAAGTAAAGCTAAATAAAGAAGTGAACCTTGAATGTTTTATTCTCTTCTGGGTGAAAGGGGGTCTCCCGGGTTGTGGCAAGGTCACTGACGGAACCCTCTTGATGGAAACATTTTAAACCGTTTATGATTTATAG
The DNA here is from genome assembly GCF_054136105.1 of Typopeltis vanoorti. Classification (NCBI taxonomy): domain Eukaryota; kingdom Metazoa; phylum Arthropoda; class Arachnida; order Uropygi; family Thelyphonidae; genus Typopeltis; species Typopeltis vanoorti. The sequence continues at coordinate 15,694 of NW_028328125.1, forward strand.
GCTACTCTGTACATAAAACGTGAACAATGCAACTACCCTACCAAAAATCACACAAAAATCCAAGTGTATTGAAATCAATAAAACAAACTTAATTCACACTTTGTTCGAAATGAAAATTAAGTCATGTGCAGTTTTTATCAATTAACATTTAATTTTTAAAATCTAAAGTATTTTAAAAGTATTACTAATTATTTTACTAGCATATTTATAAATTTATTGACAAATAAATTATAATAATTAATTATTTATTTGAAAAAAATGTATCTAATGCAAAAGGATTTAAAGTTATTTCCTAGCAGTCTAAAAATGTAACACACCTTGAAATGTTAGTTATAATACAGTTATAATTAAAAATATATGATGAGAAAACTTTCAAGGGAAAATGGATTCCACGTCTGGTGGCAGGGGTAAGAATAGTTCCACTGCAGCCCGTGCATATCGTACGTGGCGACCAAAACGGATTCCCGTGGAGGGTAATGGACGGAAATGCTATAGCCAATGAAGTTCTAACTGAGGGTGTAAATCATAGGGTGTTATTAAGATCATAGCTCAATATCACCCTATCTTTACATTGTCGTCCGCAGATAACTTGCAATGTGAAAAGCATTCTTGCTTCGCCCAAAAAATAAAAATAAAATAAAACTTTCAACACGAAGTGCATAATCGGATTATGATTTTAAGATTTTAAGGGCAATGATCAGATACTCGATGCGGATAGACGTATTTTATTTACTGTGCTTGAAAACCGCACTCTTTTAGGCTGTGGTACACAATTTACGGAGGTATTCCGTGAATCTTGCATTGCACCACTTGCTTTAACCCTGCCCGAATTCCTACTATCTCCCCTATACACGAAATGTGTATGAGTTCAGTGGCCGTAGGCCACACCCCCAATTGATGAGCAGTGGCGGATGTATTGATTTAGAAAGGTAGGAAATCCGAGCTGAGCCAAGCAGTTTCACGGTCTCTTCCCACAACACAAAACCGCTTTTCGATCTTCTCCATCAGTTGACTGTTCTAGTCAACAGGATTGTGCTGGCAGTTCCTTCGGTCTGCTCGAATAGAATTGTAGGCTCGCCGTTCTACTTTATTACAAAGTCTTTCAAACCCCTCAAATAACTCAAGGAAACGCCCCATTCGTATATGGATGGCATCAAGGAACAGATCCTGACTCTAAACAAGGAGGATTCACTAGATGTGGTAAACTTCATCACGACAAAGTTTGAGACTGATTGGCCGGGTTCTTAAAACGGTACGCCGAAATTAGCTATCCAGAATGAAAGAATGAAGAATCTCAAGGGGAATTCCTTACTGTTCAGCCAACTGAAACTCACAGCATAACAATTCACAAGGGGAGCATTCAAACAAACGGCGGACAACAACAGAAGAACTTATGGAGGAAGGCTCACGCACACAGGAGGCTCCGGAAAAAATCGGAGAAGGTCCCCCAGTCATATTACGGCATAAGGTAAAATGGACCTCTGTCACAGCAGCACTCAGAGAGCACAACATACTCTTTAACATACTCCTGGGTAAAAAACTCAGATGAGGGAGTCAAAATCCAGCCGGCTACTGTCATTATGGGCACGCCCAAAAAACTATGCCTGGCCAACGTCAGGAGCTTAAACTGCAGAGAAGGCCACTCTTAAGCTGCGGAGGTCCCCATCCCGTCAACTATAAAGGCCGCATAACACACCGAAAGTCCCGCTGTTAGCAAAAGTCTCCCATCCACCGCTCAGCAGTGACACTCCGGCCAACCGTTCGGATCGCCATCCAGTCAAACAACCTCCACTTTAACAACTCAGGAAGGAAAACAACCAGAAACCAGGACCAAAACATACGCCGGGGGTGCACGAGCCCTTAAAACTTCCTTTAAAGAACTCACAAGCTCCAACCTAACATCAGTACTAACAGCCTCACTTGCTACAATGCTTCATGAATTCAGCAAAAACAAATCCTATGCAATCGTCCACGAAGGCATTCCTGCGACGAGCCATTCAATGCTGACAATATAAGCATAAATCTCCCTTATCATAACTGCGTGGAACGAGTGGACTGAGCATGGACTGCCATGGAAATGGACTGAGCAAGAAAATCCTGGAACTGCAAGATTTCACTCACAGATACAATCCTGATATACTCTTAGTAAATGAAACACATCTCAGGCCAGCTAATAACCCTAAATTACGGAGCTACATATAGTACAAAATAGATGGACTCAGCACCAGTGGAGGAGGCACAGCCATATACATTAAAACTATCTAAGCTACAATATCCTGACTAATCGGCAAACCAAGAATCCAGAGATAACAGGTATTGAAGTTCATACAAACAATGCTGGCAGTATCAAAATCTATGCTGTTTACAATCCACTCATCATTACATTACTGGTATCTGACTTGGACTCCATTCTCAAACAAACGTCATCATCATGGTTGGAGACTTTAATGCCAAGCTTGGTTCATCTCTGCATTCAATGACATAGGTCGTATTTTAAACCATTACTCAACGCGAAACTCTTTTGTTATACCCATATCCACCGAACCCACCCATCACAGCTCAGATGGAAGCTCAGATATACTCGACTTCGCAATTCTCAGAAACATCAGATACAAATGTTAACTGGAAACGTTAAACGAGTTATCTTCTGATCACAACCCCATTCTGCTTAAGCTCGGTACACGAGAGCAATTCTCTCCTCCGCACTGATTTATATTCGGATAAGTTTCCAGAACTCTCTCAGACCACATCCACACAGTACCTATTGCTACAATAAAGACGAAATACACATAACCCGTAAACTACCTTACCAGCCAAATCAAAAAAGCAATAGCATCAGTTAAGCAAACCACAGTCTTTCATCCTAGCGGTAGAATCCCTGAGGAAATCATTCACCTAATCAGATTAAGAAACCGAAAAAGAGGTACCATAATACAACAGCACCACAAGATAAAACAACTCTGAATAACTTAAATAGCAAGTCCATGGAGGTCTGCAAAAACATCAAAACCAAGATTGGGAAACCAAACTGACCAATCCAAACCCAGAGGAAAACTCCATCTGGAAATTCTTGAGAACCTCCGCACTGTAAGCCGACCTATACCCCAAGCAAGGAATTGCTCACACAGATAAAGAAAAAGCCGAAGCTCCAATTCAATAGTAACCCCTGTTATGAAAATCTGAACATCAATCTTATCTACAAGATTCACCGCCGAGCGAAGCAGGTCTTAAGACAACAAAAGGATAACTCAGAACCTATCACACCTACCTCTCCAGCAGATGTTATTACAAATGTCATAACTCATCTGAACAACAACAAGGCTCCAGGTCCAGATGGAATCACAAACAAATAATCAACCTACTCCCCAGAAACGTCATTGCGCATCTGTCACTGATTATGTTGATGCGCAAAAGTCATTGCGCATCAACATAATCAATGCCATCCTCTGATTCAAGCATTTTCGCTTAACTTGGAAGACGGCGGATATCACGCCAATCAAATTGATTGGAAAGGACTCTCAACATCCCGAAAGATACACACCTATTAATCTTCTATCCAGCCTTGGAAAGGTTGCGGTAAACATCATCATTACAAGGCCTCAATCAGCAACGGATAAATTAGGTATTATTCCAAATGGCAGTTAAGATTCAGAAAAAACATAGCACTGTACAACAAATACGCCGATTGATCGAATATATCACAAAAGGTTTTAACAGAAATGTTCACATAGCTGCGGTCTTTATAGATGCTGCGAAGGGTTTTGATAAGTTGTGGGATCAGGGTCCTCTTGAAACTCATCAAATTCAACATACCAATTAATTTCATAAACGTTATTGACACATACATCAAAGACAGATACATGTAGGTCAAAATAAATAAAACTGTATCAACCAGTCGCAAGATCCTAGCAGGTGTGCCGGAGGGCTCGTGTTTCCCCCCCCCCCTCGCTATTTTCTATCTACACAGCTGATATCCATCAAAATCCAAGTTCAAAATCACTACATTATATATGCATATGATACCGCTTTATTAAGATCTCTCAGCCCCAAACTGGCTATCAGAAGACTCCAGAGCAGTATTCATACAATGGAGAAGTGCCTGATGGACTGTAGGATACACGAAAATCCCCCAGAAGAGTTCAGCCACACTCTTCTCCAAACCGAAGGTCCAGACCAAAGAGGACATACACCTGCTAGGAGCCAAGATTCCATGGCAGACTGAAGTCAAATATCTCGACGTGATGCTTGACAAAAACCTGCAATTCACCAGTCATATAAAACACATAAGCTCGAAGACATCCAAAGTAATCGCGCATTTCTACCACATCATCAACAGAAGCAAACTGGATACTCGGAATAAACTACTCATATTCAGGATGATAATACCCAAGTCATCACTTACTCATCTCCTGCATGGAGCCATACCTCCGATATAAACATTCAAAACCTGCAGAGGATAGAGGAGAATAGATGCGTGAGAGAGATTCTGGACGCCAATGGTTCGCTAGAGACTCCCAGATTCACAGAGAACTTAACAGTCCCCCCAAAATCACATGATGGAACTAAATGATGGAAGAAAATCCACATGATTATATATTTTCAAATCTGCATCTACAGTTGGATGGCAAATACAAAAGGAAACTTTTCTTGGTATTATTTAAGATTTACAAAACGTAATTTTCAATGAGATTTGTGGATATTGAACCCTTTTAATGTCGAAACTGATGACCTACTAAACCGACTACTGAAGTTTTAATGGAAGTTTTGGAACTGCAACGCAATGAAATATTAAAGAACGCATTTTCGTTAGAAAATATCCCAAAAAATGTATCGATGCTTCCCAAAAAAGTTTGAAGGATTAATCAGTTTTGCGAAGATCATAATCGCATTTGGAAGCACGTAGATGGGCGAATAAGCGTTTTCTGCCACGAGTTTTAGAAAAAAATAAATTTTCTTCTCAACTAAGTGAAGAACATTTGCATGCTTCGATTCGAATTTACATCTCAGGTTATAAAGTGGATCAAGATTAGGGAGACAAACATATTGTGATGCATAAAACTCTATTACTTTGTTTTTATGTAATAATAATCTTTCAGTGAGTTTCATTTTCATGCTTGTTTCATATCTCGTATTTTAAACATTTCTGTGTTATTTTTTAAGATTGATATAATGAAAATTGATAACTTGAGTATTTTGTTCACTCACTATTTTCTATTAATTAAACGCTTGCAAGCCGATTATTAAAAATTAAAGTTGAATGTGGCCCGCGATTCTGAAAAGATTGCCGACCCCCTGATCTACACACTTATTATTATTATTATTATTATTATTATTTTTTTTTTTTATTTGTTTCAACACTAAGAATGAGATATTTATAGAAAACTGCAGTATCAAACTGTGTGGCTTCTCGCTTCACTAACAACGTTGTCTTAAACAATCTACCAACAGGAAGTAGTGCGTGGCGACTGGCAGAAGATGCTGCTCAAACGTCGAATAAACTTCGTATAAATGGACAATGATCATCATTGATGTCGTATGAGCGGATCCTCGTAAAGCTCGTCAGGAGGGGGGATTTAGTATTGTGTATTGAAAAAATAAATGTAATTTTTTCTGTAATTTATTTTGCGCCATTTTTCTATTTCAGAATAGTCCCCTGTGCTGCGTTCCCGTCATCAACGACGATGGAGTCTGGTTATGGGAAAGGTGAGTTCCCGTCTTATTCTAAGGTGCATATTTCTCACACATTCATGAAAAGAACTCTTTCAGGATATCCACAATGAACTAATTCTTCGCTCTATTCTCTAATGTAGCAAACTTACCATATTTTCCTGATGCGCATGCTCTGTTCTTTGAAGTCAGCTATGTTTTCGTTGCAACTTATTATTGGGGAATGGCGTAGAAATACATTCCTATATAATCGGAATGCTTTGTGACCAAAGATGATGGCAAAGAATGCGAACTCATACAATCTAATCGATGGCTTTCGTAAGAAAAGTCACATTTTCATGTTGACTGTCCTCAAAGTGTGGGTTCAATTTGGCATTGTGACAGACTTGACTGGAAGAAATTTGCGAAATAACTTAATTCCATCTTTGGGTTGTAAATGAAAGAATGAATTAAGTCATTTCGACAATTTCATGGTTGTTCCATACTTTGATATGACACACTATTTAAATAAATATTAATAATGCACAGTAAATAAAATTGCGTTGTTTTTTGTGCTCAACAGCCACGCCATCCTGGCCTACCTGGCGAAGAAGTATCAACCGCAGCAGCCGCACTTCGACTTCATGTTCGGCCCTCATTCCCTCTATCCTATTGACGATCGGTTACGATCCCAGGTGGATTCAACCATGTATTTTGATTCCGCTCATATAACCAGACCGATGGTGGAATTTCTGGTCAGTCTACTTTCACTGTTTCCTTGGTTTGTAAAGCAAGCTTGTTGTTTTTCTTCCTTCTTCTGTAGTTCGGATAGCTAATCAAGTATTCTTGAAACAAAAACACGGGCTTGATTTTCGGAAATAAATGTTTTTAATTTTTTTATTTTTAGCATCCACAGATATTTGAGGGTAAACCGCCCTGCGAAGAGAAACACAAAGCATTGCAAGATGCTCTCACAGAGCTGGACCGATTGATGAATCATTTCAACCCAATCCAGTTTAGGTTCTATTACGGGGCTTACTATGTTTGCGGCTGTCGTCATATTACCATTGCCGACATTTCCATTTACGCACAGCTCTCAACGATGTCGGTAAGCATTTACATGAGCATGTATTTATTACTTTTTCTTAATAATTTTACATGCAAATGCATATTATCTCTACAAAAAACATTCGTCGTGTTTCTTTTTATAATGTTGACGACAGAAATGAATATTTTTAAGAAATTGACCTTTCAGTTATCGAACTACTAACCGTGTGACTCTTTCTTTATCCAGGTGATCGACTACAGCTTCAAAGCTTATCCTCGTATCGAGAAATGGCTCAGGATGAATATCTCGTCGCGAATATATTATATGGGATTGTGGAGCCAACCTGCTTTGAACAGGATGAAGAAAGACATGGAGGCACGCAAAAGAGGAATACTTGAGAGAATCCAAGATTTCTTCTTCGGAGATTAAATTGGTTATTTATGTGTATTGGATATCAAAAACGAATACAGCCCCATTAGTGGATTGAAATATATTCCATTTGTAATAAGCGAAATAAAGTTAGATTTTAAAAGTACATACTGTATGATTTGCTGTTCTGAGCGACGAAAAACCACAATTTCTGGGTAAAGAAACCCTCTACCACCGTATGAGACCGACTAACTCACCTTTCGTCGAAAGAGACCAGAAAAAGTTTCCTCACTTCACTGACGGGAATCGAATCCAGGTCTTTCCAACCAAAGGGCTTCGGCTCTATCGACTGAGCTACGGAAGCTCCAAAATGTTATTTTACTTACAGAGGGCCGGTTTTAGACTGCTGGACGCCTGCTTGCTAGAGATAATTCGCGGCCCTTGAGGGTAAGGCTACACTAGTGGGTTTTTTTGAACATGCACAGCAACGAATAGAACTTAAGCAAGAATGGAGATAGCCACGTTGACGGAAAAAAATTGTACAGAACATCACCATTCTTGTGCACGTGTTCTATTCACTGCTGTAAATGTTCGAGAAAAAAAAAACACTAGGATAGCCTTACCCTAACAATGCAGATCGCGAATAAATTTACAGCATAACCCGAATATTACTATTAGTACGTTTTTATGACAGTATAATGTAGCCTAATTGACAAAGGAAAATTCATAAAATATTTTGTATATCGTAGGCTATTTATTTTAATTTTATGAAAATAGAAAAAGTACAACGAATGTATAAATTATACCAGACAGATGCGAAATGTAAAACTTCCCAAACAGATGCAATCATTACGACAGAACATCGCTCTTCTTGCTTTTTTATTTGCCAATTCATCAATAACATTTGATAATTCTAATTTTTCAGACGAATCCTTTTCTATTGCGAGCAATCCTAAATCACTGTCTTGGGTCATTGATGATCTTAAATATATTTTAATAAGTTTGAGTTTCGAAAAGCTCCTTTCACCTGATGCTACACTAACGGGTGATGTGAGGAAAATTCTCAAAGCTATGAAGAGATTTGGAAATGATGACATCAAGTTATTTTTTGCAATATATGTCACATTGTTTAATGGGTCAGTTTCTGTAATGCCACCGCTAAAAGTTCGTTATCAGCTCATTGAAGAGCTCAAAACCATCAATATCTTTAATATATTCCTCATCTTCATTAATTTGAAGGGAAACGTCTAAATCAACACAAGACTTTTTAATTCTTTCTTCGGTCATTTCTCTCAATTCACAAAGAAATTTAAATACATTTTTACATTCATTCAGAATTTCAAATCTTTCCTTAATGGAATTGAATGCATTATCAACAGTTACTCGATAAAATTGTATTCTAAACAATCCTTTTGAATTTTTTATTTCTTCATCAAATTCATCTGGACTTTCATAATCTAACTGGCGAACTTTAGTTCTGTTCCTTACAAGTGAAATTTGGATACTAAAACATCTGCGTCTTTAATATAAGTATTAAATGCTTCATCGCATCCAGCTGCCCTTAAAAATCTAACGAGCTCACCCAAAACATTAAGAGATCCATTTATATTAAATTCAGGTGATTGTAACAGTTTGTTTACGACATCAGTATTTGACAGAATATCGTTCCATATAACAATTGGGCAAATGAAATTGAAAGAATCAATCTGATCGAACAAACACTGAACTGTATGTTTTGATTTCATGTCTCTGGAATTATTAGCTAATATATCATTTAAACTTCACTTAATTGCAATCTGAGAGTTCGCACCGTTTTATTCTGCTCTCCCATCTTGTAGCACTTACAGGCTTTAGTGTCAATTTAGGAATATTGCTTTTTAGTATATCCCATCTATAAGGGGATGCAGAGAAAAGATTTAAAGAATGAGATGCACGAGGTACAAAAAAGGCTCTAGGATTTATATTCCTAATTTTGTTCTGCAATCCATTATGCTTGCCACGCATATTTCCCCATTATCATACCCTTGTCCACGCATATTTTGAATATCTAACTCATAATCTATCAAGAGTCCACCTGAAAGATAATTCCATAAACCTTCCCCTGTAGTGTCTGAAACTGGATAAAATCCGAATGCAATGTCAGAAGCGTCAATATTTACAATTTTTACTACAAAAGATATCTTGTGACTGGCATCTGGAGTGCAGTCGAGAATTATAGAAAAATATTTCGCCTTTTTTACAAATTCCTTAATTTTTGATTTAAAAGCCGTTTGCTAAATCAGATATAATTTCGTTTTGAAAAGAATGGCCTAAGTAATGGGGTATACAATTTCTAGAATTTTGAGATTCTGTTATGTTATTTACATGCTGTGAAATAATAGGGTCAAATTTTGCAGACATTTCTACGGCTTTTAAAAAATTTCATTATTTGCTTCATATAATTTATTATTTGTACCTCCGAAAGCTAAACACTGCCCTGCTAAAAATTGTACAATTGCAACAACTCTTTTGATGATGACTCGCCATCGTCTTTTTTCAGATTCAAAATACCATTGCTGTTCTTCATCAATCGTACAAATGTTCTCAAGGCGGGTTTTTAATTCCTAGCACTTTTTACAATTTTGCACATGTTCTACACTCGTTTCATGTCGTGATAAATTAGTGGCCAAATGTCGCCAATCTGAAGATCCCTGACTGTCTGTTAATTTGTTTTTCTTTAAGCAAACATCTTACAACAAAAGCAAAATACACTATTGGATTTTTCAGAATAGATTAACCAAGTTCCTTGAACTTTTTCACCATTAGGTAAGAGTCTTACAAACTGTGACGTGGAAAATGATCTTCCATTGTTATCTTTAATAAAGCTTATATTTTGAGGTGTTACAGGTCCCTTATGAGTTCTGATAACCGATTATTAACAATAGATGGCCAGGTACAAGGATCCCCTAAATCACATTCTATCTGAATTCCGCACAATTACCAGAAGGCGGCCTATTTTGTAAATTATCCCCACAGCTTGATTTCGGCGTTGACCCTTCCTCCTGAACGAAATTCAAACTTTTCATTTGATTTTTCACATTCCACTTTGATTTCTCCTTTACTGTCTGGAAAAGGTTCTGAAGTGATTGATGTTGTTGATTTATCTTCGTCTAACTTTACATATTTCAGTATGGCTCCTCGTAACGTTTCCTTATCACTTTCATTCTTTCTTTTGCGATAAAAAGCATCAGACAGACGTTTAGTTTTCTTTTCCTATCCGACATATCTAAACATATAATAAAAAACATTAATCATAATGGTAATAATAATAATAAGCACAAATTATTTTTTCTCTTTTTGAATGAATAAATAAATGTTGAAATGACCCAAACTGACTTAAGCCTTTCTGTACAGATTCCAAAAAAACTCCGATCGGTCCGTCTGTCAAGTCTATCTGAAAGACGGCGGTGTATTTTATAACAGGTACTAGAAAAAACCAAAAGATTGTAATTCCATTTTTTCCCAATTATGTGTTTTTAGTAGCAAAAACCAAAACTATGGTTCGCTTGAATGAAGATTCCTCGTTGGTTTTTAAAGAGACAGAGAATGAAACCCAAAGAAGATATTTTGAGGGTAGCCAATACTTTTAAATTAATTATAGGCTATATGGAATTTATTTCATCGGCCGCCCTAGAGATTGGGCCGCCTGCGTGCACGCACACCCTGCACACCTATTAGAACCGGCCATGTTCTAATAGGCCTGCATAACATATTAAACGGAAGTTAATCTTTTTTAAGCGGAAAACATCAAATTAAAAATAGAGAAAGAAAAACAGTGGACGTTTTATTTATTTAGCTTGAAGGAGGATTCTTCTGCCATCACCGATGACAGATAATTTACGTCAGGTTGTAACCATTAGAGATACCCATATGCTACTAGTATCATCTGTAAGGCTGCCCCCCTATTGCGAGACTTAACACAGTTCATCACTAAGAACAACGATTCACAAGAATATCTATACAAAAATGGATAGTGATGCTGTTGCAAGGAATTGTGAGCATAGAAAAGTTTCTGAAATAGTATTCCGAGTCCTTAGTACCTCGTTCTTTACACTTCTATCTGTTACTCTCGTCTACAATTGCTCCTTTTCAATATCTTTCAAGTCAATTCTCAGGTCAACAAATTTCTGCCTCCAAATTAAGCTACTTTGAAAATCAGTCAACTGCATTTCAAAATCATCCAAATTTATCTACGAAAACTCCTACAACTGAATTTATCCAATTTTGCAGTGTCAGGAAACTTAATAAATCTTAGAGAGAACTGCTCAACAGTTGACCTAAAGAGGTTTAAAAATAGATTTTGAAGATAGTGGCGGTCTGTTTTTTCATCCTTTTATTTCTTTACGTTTGAAAAATATCTAAAGATCTTACTGTCTACATCCCTCTCAAAAACTTCTTGTTTTTTTATAATGCCTTTGTCATCAAACATAAGTAACGTATTTAAGAAGAGCCCCAAAAATGTACAGATTGTTTTCTATAGCTTACATTCTTACAACAGTTTGCAGTCTTACAAAACATTGACTTAAAAAATAGAAATATGAAAAAACACTAGCCTTGTAGAATCGGTTGCTTCGTTCATAGAAGACAGCAAAGAATGATTACAAGTTTTTTTTCTCTTTCAGAAGAGAACTTACATGGTCAATCATCTCATAAGGCGGTGGAGAGATTTATTCATCGTGAGAAACAAACCAGCCAAAGAACGTTCACCTAACAGAAATGGCAGTAATTGCCTTAGCACACGTACGAAACAGGATTGCTACAAATGAGCGAATTGATTAGATTCATGAAAGTTGCTTTTTGGTGTTCAGCAGACCACGTAAAGTGAAAACTGATACCTTGAATAAATGAATAGAAGACTGCGTTAATATTAATATCGTAATACCCGAAGCTGTCTCATTAATCGTCATTTAGGTTAACTCCGAACTTTCTGGAAATAAAGAATTTTTATTACTTTTTTTTTTTTTTCTGGGCACGAAGATTTGATTGATGCCAGGCGAAACGTTTAACCCTGTTTTTATGCGAACAAAATATCTCGGAGTGACAAGTGACCTGAAAGATGCTTCGCGGTTTGTTTAATCAGTGAAAGCTGTTCTAATCATCGATCAGATTAGAAATTATGAGAACACCGAAATAACGCTTATTTGTGTTAATCCATAAAATTAAAGCACGTGATCAACTTTCTAATCGTTGCTTACTGTGAGCGTCTCAGACTATTTGGTCGTTTAGTAATTGGAAGTAGGAACCGCTGTAATCCTTCTATCCGAAGAATGTCGAAAGCAATTCCTTCATATTCCACAGAGCCCTCTGCTCATTCTCTCCTTCTCAAGAAGCTCTACCAGTAACGTTTCTCATTCGTTGCACTCCACAAAAAATCTTTAGATTTTAATGTAAGGTGTCGAAACTTTTCAAGAATCAGAAAATAAAAGACATTTTAATTGTAATAATTTTTACTAATCCTTAATATGCAGTTATACTTTTAACGATATTAAGTGTTGAATGTGCAAATACTTACAATGAGACCATGAAGTCGGAATATTAAAAACAACGCTTGGAATAAATTAGTAATTTTATTCATAAAAACTCAGTCGCACAAGAATAATAAAGCACAGCCATAAATACCTCCTTAAAATTCCCTCATTGGAGGGCTCAGCCTGTTCTAAGGGATGGTTGAGGAAAATTGGGAGGAACCGCATATGAAAGGAACAACAGCATTTCTTCATAGTATTAATACTCCTGCTCATGACTTGTTATCGATGTCAGCAGAATTCATTGAAAAGCACTGAACAAATATTACCAACAAGCTGCATTCTAAACTCAAATAAACGACGAAATTGACGAATAACCTTTCTTACAAATTGGTCACTTGTTGTCGGTGATATTTCGCGATTAGTAGAATTCACCATTTAGAGTTGAAAAGGTTGAAGAGTTCATTTCCTGCTCGGAATATTTCGAAAATCAATTTGTAAATCCAAGGCGTGTTCAGAAAAAGACCGAAAGTTTGTTATAAAGTCTTCGTTGCTGATTTTACAACCTTTTAAGCACTGTCTCTTCAACGTAGTCTCCTCTTCTGGCGATACACCGTTCCCAACGTTTCTTCCACTGTTGGAATGCTTCCTGGAACGCACTTTCTATGCTGGCGCGCAGTTCCCTTATCGCATTTTCCAGGATCTCTTCTGTGTTTTGAAACGACGTCATTTCAAAGTGCTTTAAAATTTTTGGGAAATAGGAAGAAGTCTTCTTTTTGTGATTCTTCGATTATAACTGTCAGTAAAGGCATTTTATATATAAAATAATGAAATATTTAAAATGGTGTACTTAAAATTTTGAAATAATAAAAAATTGTTTAAAATATTTAAATCATTTCTCACCAGTTTGTAAGTAAATTAAAAATACTAGATTATTCTATAGATTTTCCTAAGATGAAATTAAAAAGTACAAGTGCATTTTGAAAATTATGGAGACAACTACCGTGTTTGAATAAAAACTTTAATTTAATATAACTAAAATCTACAATTCGACGTTTCGACCTTTATGTCAAGGTTATCTGCTGGAGCATACAGATATACATAGGAACAAGATATACTATACTACAATCAACTTGGTTCGTTAAAGACATTGACCATCCGCTACGACAATTGTTGGCCTGACCTCTGGTGAAAAAAAAAAAAAAATTAAACATAAAATATTGTACATCAAGGCTAGAGTCCTATTATTTGTGTTGTCTACTATATACATATATTAACATCATTCCATCCAGTTGGAGGGGAATGGTTTCTAATACTAGCGGATTGGCTAGAGTCCTGACTTATGTTGAATCTTTCATATTAGGTAGGCTGAATGTGTGCCATCCAGATCCTTGGAATTTTCATGCCATCTTTGTTATTGATATTTGGGTGGTTTATCAGGATTTCGCAGGATTCCTTAAATTTTCTTTCGTACTAGGTTTTTGTGCGGTGTAAGGAGCAGGTGCTTTTCCAGTTGATTTGGTGTAAAGTGTTAAGTGCGTGGTCTGAGAAGCCTGCTTCACCATAATGGTTATATTTAATGTGTCTAATGTGTTCTTTCTTGCGTATAGGGATTGTCCGTCCTGTTTCACCAATGTACGGTAAGTTACAGGTGCAGCGGATGCAATAGACTCCAGGATGTGCTAATGGGAGGAGAGGATCCTTAGAGGAGTTGAATATGGTTTTAAATTTAGTGGGTGGTTTTTAAAGGTGGCATTGAGGTTATAATGTTGTAGGATTCTGTTGATTTTTTCTGATAACCCTCTCACAAGAAGGAAGATAACATCACCTATAAACAATCTTCTTGTAAACTGATCTTTTTCTAACTTATGCATATATTTCGTTTAGTTGTAATGATACAAGGGTGGTGTGAAAAGTTCTCGGCCTGTTAAATCAAAAAACGAATTTACATTTTCAAATTTTTTTTCAACGTAATCTCCCTTAAGACTAATACATTTATTCCAGCGATGCTCCAGCGCCATTCTCCCGTCTCTGTAGTAGTTCTCAGTAAGATCTGCAAAATACCCCTCTACAGCTGCAATCACCTCTTGATTTGAAGAAAAAACGCTGACCAGTGAGGAAGAATTTTAGTTTAGGGAAGAGACAGAAGTCAGAGGGAGCCAAATATCTGGGGAATAGGGTGGATGTTCCAACAATTCATAGTGCAGATCCCTTAATTTCTCATTGTCAAAACACTTTTGTGGGTAGGTGCATTGTATTGATGAAAGATGATTTGTTTCCTTCTGCAAACCGGGTCTTTTCTCACTACTTTTTTCATCTAGTATGGTTAAATGATCGGAATAATATTTCCCGGCTATTGTTTAACCCATTTCAAGATAATTAATAAACAAAATGCCTTTAGCATCCCAAAACACCGATGCCGTGACCTTTCCTGCTGATGGAACCGACTTGGTCTTCTTTGGCACTGAACAACCGGCTTCTGTCCACTATTTAGACTGCTGTTTGGATTCTGGTGTGTAATGGTGAATCCAAGTCTCATCCATAGTAATAAATCGACGCACAAA
This sequence comes from Typopeltis vanoorti, assembly GCF_054136105.1. Classification (NCBI taxonomy): domain Eukaryota; kingdom Metazoa; phylum Arthropoda; class Arachnida; order Uropygi; family Thelyphonidae; genus Typopeltis; species Typopeltis vanoorti. The sequence continues at coordinate 30,825 of NW_028328125.1, forward strand.
ATCAGTTTTATTCTTCTCCAAGCGCTGTTCAGAGATTTTCATGTGAGTGAGTTATTGATCTGCTGTGATCACGCGCGGCACCCATCTTGCTCAAAGCTTTTTCATTTCCAATTCTTTATGCAAAATATATCCGACACGTTCTTTTGAAGTGCCTATAGTCTCAGTAAGTTCACCCACTTTGACTCGCTGGTCATCGAATACCGTAAAGTGCACTTGATCAATGATTTATGGTGTTGTTACACTTTTTGGACGTCCTTCAAATGGATCATCTTCAAGGCTGGTACGGCCACGTTTAAACCCGAAAGCCCATTTCGTAATTGTCGAAAACAAAGACGAAGAGTGCCCATAAACGTCTTTGATCTTCTAATGAATTTATTTTGGCGTTAAACCTCCTTTTACAAAGACTTTTATAACCGCACGATAATCAATTTCATCCATTTCAAGGGATACAGACACAGCCAGGCTGTTTCTAGGTATTATCTTCCTTCGGGTTCCTTCTTCAACAAACTCTCGGTAAGACTGGAATCGTAGAGATTATAACTTAGTTATTTAGTCCTTTGAAAAACATTAATTGCAACTGGAAGAACAATAATGAATATTTTTTTTATCTTTTACTTTCTCCGTGAATTGAAAAAAAATACATTTTGGAGCGATTCTTCTCAATATCTCATTGAACATATTATTTATAAATATTGTTCCTGTGGATTGTAAATAGTTTAGACCTTAATTCGCCCACCCATGTTACTACAGCAACATAATATGCTGAGTTTAGCTTAATCTGACTTCGCTATCTGCGATAAAAATGATTTTTTTTGTTCCAGTTCGCTAATCATTCAAACAATTTGAACACCGAATTAAATCAAAAGTTGATTACCAACACTTGAGTCAAATAATTTTGCCTAATTTCATCATCTAAAAATAGATAATGAAAATTTCACACTTTTCAAATAAATGTTATACGTACCATAGAGCGAAATACAACAATATTTCAAAATTATTAATTCAAAATATAAGCCAATATTAAGAAAAACTAACTTATTTTCTTAAATGATATTTTATTATTACTTACTAATTTACTTCAACGATTCCTACACCTAACTTAAGAATCTAAAATATTACTTTGTTGTCTACTTTGTTGAATCTTTGAAATTTCCATGTCAGTGTGACATTACATAACATTATTATATATATACAGAGAGAGTATTTGGCAAGGAAGGCACAACCTGTCTGGAAAAAAAATCTTCATATCCGAAGTACGTGCTTCAAGTTCATCAATAAAGAACATATACTCCATCAAACGTGTTCTTTACTAATTTAATCTTAAGAAAATCTAAATAATAATACTGTATACTGTTTTTTGTTTTTAATTTATTTATGAATTTAGTCAGATAAAGTTTAAACTTTATTATAAGGATGGATTATGTAATTAGACTCAAGTACACCTTTTTAAAAATTACATTATTTAGATACATAAGGCACCTTTTCTGAATCTCTGGACGTTCACCATCACGCCCAAATTTGACAGCTATCATTACTGCGTCCCTGGCAAATATGCTATTAGATTTCAGCAGATCTAATCCTTCACAAAGTTCTACTAACAGATTTCTAAAAGACACTCAAATCATCATTTCAGCGCACACTAATGAACGGTAAAAAATTAAAACCAGAAGCCCTAGAGATAATAGCCTGGAATGCAAACGGCTTAAGAAATAAGATCCTAGAACTCCAAAATTTTGCCCACAGACATCGGCCAGATCTTCTATTAATAAATGAAACGCATCTAAGACCAGCAGACAATCCCAAAATTTATGGATATCAGTCGTATACAACTGACAGATCAACCCACAGAGGTGGAAGCACGGCAATTTTCATCAAATATTTTATCTCTCATCACTCCATAAACATTCCTACTACCTCCAATCTCGAGATCACTGGCATCGAGATTCTCACGAGCTCAGTAGGCAAATTAAAAATTTTTGCAGCATACCATCCACCTCAAAAAGCTTTACTACCTTCTGATTTGAACGCCATATTTGACACTGGAGAGCCTACCATTGTGGCAGGTGATTTAAATGCCAAGCATTCTACCTGAAATAGCCACTCCACTAACAAAAATGGACAGATACTACAGAACTATGCTGATTTCAACAACCTTCACGTAATAGGCCCTGCTGATCCCACCCATCACAACACCTATGGTAGGGCCGATGTATTGGACATAGCCATACTGCAGCACATCAGACTCCAATACAATTTAATGACAATCAATGATTTATCATCAGATCATAATCCAATAGGGTTAAAATTAGGAAATCTTGAAAAATTATCCCCAACCCCTCACTCATTTATTCCTTGGGAAAGGCTCTCCAAGGTGCTTCCAAAATATATTGGTCCTGTTCCCATCATTAAATCAAAAGAGGAAATTGACATAGCTGTCAAAAATCTAACAGAACAGATTACAGCAGCCTGTGCAGCAGTTACTACCCCTGCAACCACCCACAAATCCAATCACCTGCCTGAAGATACTATGAATCTGATTAGGGAAAAAAATAAGGCTAGAAAAAGATACCATAACACTAGGGCGCCACAAGATAAACGAATCTTAAATAGGTTAAATTCTGCAGTGAGAGATGCACTCGCAGCTCATAGAACTCAACTCTGGGAAGAAAAACTGACCTCCATCTCCACTGACAGCCACTCTGTATGGAATCTTATCCGAAAGATCAAGAACAAAAATAAACCTCTTCCCCCTCTGCAAACAGATTCAGGTCTCATCCACACTGATGCTGATAAAGCTGAGGCAATAGCGAATCATCTTGAAAATCAATGCAAACCCGCATATACGGTCACCTTGACATTAGTCATATCTACAAGATACACCGTAATGTCAGATATTCGCTCAAGTCTGCTCCCACACATTCTACTCAAATTACACCCACCTCACCTGCTGAAATATATGCTATTATTCAGAAATTCAAAAATAAAAAGGCTCCTGGACCCGACGGTATCTCCAACAAAGTTATAAAACTTCTACCTCGCAAAGCTATTGTTCATCTGGCAAACATAATCAACTCCATACTTCACTACAAGTATTTCCTTTCCTACTGGAAATTGGCGTACATTGTTCCAATTCATAAACCTGGAAAGGATCCCACTTTGCCACAGAATTACAGACCAATCAGTCTCATCTCTAATCTCGGAAAAATAGCTGAGAAGGTAATTCTTACTAGGCTTCAAGATTCTGTACTCCGGTTAAACATCCTGCCTGAGGAGCAGTTTGGTTTCAGACAGTTGCATAGTACCACACAACAAATACACAGACTGGTCGAACATATCATTACAGGTTTTAACTGGCGTCAAAGCACTGGGGCTGTTTTCCTAGACTTAGCCAGTGCTTTTGACAAGGTTTGGCATTATGGTTTACTATACAATCTTATATCATCCGGTGTCCCAATCGGAATCATTCAACTCATCAAGACGTACCTCTGCGATAGGCACATGCAAGTGAGACTAAGTGGAGTAGTGTCCTCACAGAAACACATCTTGGCTGGAGTTCCACAAGGGTCCTTATAAGCACCAATCCTATTCTCCTTATACCTGCATTATATACCACATAACCCATTATCTTCAATTAAAGCTCTTTACGCTGATGACACAGCGATATTGGCCAGATCATTAAAGCCTCACTTAGCCATCAAGAAACTGCAAGAAAACCTACTGCAAATAGAGCAATATTTTGCCAAATGGCGTCTCCAGGTGAATCCTCAGAAGAGCGTATCCGTCTTATTCTCTAGAAGATCAGTGCTTCCCAAAGAAGATATTCTCCTCTTTAACACAAAAATTCAGTGGAAAAAAGAGATCAAGTATCTCGGTGTAGTAATGGACAGTAAACTGACTTTCAACTCCCATATCAAGACTCTCTGTGCAAAGACATCCAAAACCATAGCCCAGCTCTATCCGCTAATAAACAGAAACAGTAAACTGAGCACCAGAATCAAACTTCTCATATACAAACTGATGGTTCGTCCAATACTCACCTATGCCTCACCGGCCTGGAGCCATACTTCAAACTCAAATATCATTAAATTACAACGTATTCAGAACAAGTGTCTTAGAATGATCCTGGGCGCTCCATGGTTCATCCGAACTGTCCAACTGCACCGCGACACGGAGGTCCCCTATATCTACATCTTCATGCAGACTATAGCAACCAAATTCTTTTCAAAGGCAACTGTGCATCCTAACAGACTGATCCAACTTGCCGCTGACTATGATGCAACGGACTATTCTAAGCATAAAAGACCTAAAGCCATCCTAAACCCCCTCACTGAGGATTAATCTCCTAGCCCACTCAGGGCGAGCAATATAGCTCATAAACTCTTTCTACTCACAGTCTCTGTTAAGATAGCCGGGAATACGAAAAGCTTTTGCTTCACCCGTTAAGCCAGTAATGTTACTAGTATTATCCCTAGACGAGTCCCACTCAGGGCGAGCAATATAGCTCATATAGTTCATAAACTCTTTCTACTCACAGTCTCTATTAAGATAGCCGGGAATACGAAAAGCTTTTGCTTCACCGTTAAGCCAGTAATGTTACTATCCCTGGACGAGATTCGAATGAATGCTTATAAGGGGATCGACTTGTCAGTTTTGGAATTGTGGTGCGTTTATTACACTATGCGTTTAGAAGGTCATGCAATTTTTGAATCAGTGCTCTTACCAAATCAGTTCAGAGTCCAGCGGCAGTGCCGATAAGACTACAACTGCACGCTAAGCGTTTTTTTTTATTTTTTAATATCAACTTTAGATACCTCACATTGATAGACATGGAGAAACAGCACTATGATACAATATTCAAGGAGGTATACAGAGAATTAATAAGACTAGGTGAACTACTTAACAACAATTGGCCGGGAAAAGTGAAACTTTACGACACGTTTCCCCCGGAAAGTGTCACAGACGTTGTCGCAGAAGATCAATTAGAATCGGTGCCTTCTACTCCTTCAGACTTTGTAAGTGCGTGCATGCAAAAAGCGAAGAACGACAGAAGAACCACACAATGACAACGAAATGGAACAGGATTCTCAGAGTTCGGACGCCGCTATTTCTCCTAAAGAAAAGGTGCCACCGATCGTCTTTAGAGAAAAGCAGAAGTGGGCACCTTTAAGATCCACAATGTCCAATCTGCACATTAGCTTTATTAAGGCCAAAAACATGGATGAAGGCATAAAGATCCAGCCAACAACAGTGACGGACTATAGAAGCTTGACCAAAGAACTAGACGACAGAGGCATCCAGTATCATACCTTTGCGCTCAGCTCCGAAATGGTCCTTCGTGGTGTCTGTGAAGACATTGACACTAAATTCTCAGGATCTGCCTCCAGTCAGGGTCAGCAGAATGTACAAAGCAGACAAGACATTAGTCATATTAGAGATTCATAAAATTTCCAAGAATATTTACAACCTAAAAACAGTCTATGGACTCATCGTCATCACACCAGAACCACTCCGGAAAAGATCATCTTCTGGGCAGTGCCACAGGTGCCAGAAGTTTGGCCATGCCCAGAATCTATGTAGAGCAGAATATAGATGTTTGAAATGTGGGGACAGCCACCCAACCAATATCTGCGCAAATCCGAGGACCACCTCGGCCAAATGTGCCAACTGCGGTGACCCTCATCCTGCGAAATACAAAGGATGTAATCAGTACCCAAAGAACAGAGGGAACGAGGCAATCAATCAGCCCTCCTCCTACAGTATAAGAACTCCAGAAGCTCAGGCATCAAAACCGGAGACTCAGCGGCCACAGCCGGAAACCTCCAAAAATAGAGACACCCAAAAGCAAACAAGAAGTTATGCCGATGTGATCCGTACAAAATAGACCAATACCAGAACAAAATCAACCAATAGCACCTAAAAACCTAACAGCTGTTATTACGGCCTCACCAGCAAACATGCTACAAGATTTCAGCCTGTGAAAGCCTACTGCAACCTCCACTAAAAGATTTCTTCGTGAAACACAGGTCATCCTCACAGCTCTCATAAATGAATAGTAACAAACTCATTCCAGCATCACTTCAGATAGTTGCTTGGAACGCAAATGGCCTCAAAAACAAAATTATGGAACTCCGAAATTTCACATATTGGTATCAACCAGATGTTATATTAATCAGTGAAACTCATTTAAGACCCTCAGACAATCCTACAATAAGGGACTATCACCTATAAAGAAATGACAGACTACTCTACAGAGGCGGCGGCACTGCCATCTTCATTAAAAACTACGTTAAGCACCACTCTCTGAGCAATCCTTCAACCACTAACCTTGAGATCACAGGCGTGAAAGTAGTCACCACCTCCACTGGCAAACTGAAAATCAACTCAGCTTACAACCCTCCCCAAACATCTCTACTTCATTCTGACCTAAATAACATCTTATGCATCAGAGAGCCCACCATTATAGCCAGGGATCTGAATTCCAAGCACCCTGCATGGAATTGCACAACCACCAACAGGAATGGTTGCATCCTTTCCAATTACTTAGAATCAAGCAACGCTGTTGTGGCAGGCCCCACAGAACCAACGCATCTTAGTACGTTTGGCACTGCTGACATCCTGGATATAGTTATCCTGCAGGATATCAAACTTCAATACAGCATAATATCTATGGATGAACTATCATCAGATCACAATTCAATTCTACTACAGCCGGGAAATCAAGAATACCTGTCTCCTCCTTCTCACTCCTACATTGCATGGGAAAGACTGTCAACAGCACTCAAAGATTATATTGGATCTGTTCCTCACATATGTACAAAAGAAGAAGTAGAAACTGCAGTTACAAATCTCACACAACAAATTAGTTCTGCTATAAAGGTAGCTTCCTCCTAAAAATTTGCCTGCAAGCCAGATCGTTTGCCTGAAGACATCATGAACTTGATCAGAGACAAAAACAGAGCTAGGAAAAGATTCCGTAACACGAGTGCACCACAAGATAAAACAGCTCTAAACAGGATAAATGGGGCAGTTAGAGATGCACTTAAAACTCATAGAAACCAAGTTTGGGATAAAAAGTTATCCTCTATTCCACCTATTGATCACTCTATCTGGAGGTTACTGAGAAACATCAGAAATAAAAAGAGTTATCTCCCACCCATAATCTCAAACCAGGGCTTAGTTCACACAGATGTAGAAAAGGCAGAAGCCATAGTACACTCTCTAGAGGAGCAGTGCGAACCCTTTTATAACAACTTAGATTTCAATGACTTGTACAAAATCCACAGACAGGTCAGACACACTTTAAATCTCCCAGATACCAGCGCTGACCATATTGCACCCATTTAACTGTTGAATTATATGATATTATTAAAAAACTTAAGAACAATAAACCAGACGGTATCTCAAACAGGGTGATCAAGCTGCTGCTCCGGAAAGCTGTAGTGCCCTTGACCACTATAATAAATGCAATGTTAAGATTTCACTATTTTCCTTCCACCTGGAAACCGGCTGATGAATTCCTATACATAAGCCAGGCAAAGACCCACACCTACCGCAAAATTATCGTCCAATCAGTCTCATCTCCAATCTGGATAAGGTTACGGAGAAGGTCATCCTCTCACGACTCCAGCCCTCAGTAAATGACCTAAACATCCTCCCTAAAGAACAGTTTGGTTTTCAGCAACCCCATAGTACTACCCAGCACCACAGAATTGTGAAATACATCGCCACCAGATATAACTGGCGCCAGTACACAGGAGCTGTTTTCCTAGACCTATCCAAAGCATTTGACAAAATCTGGCTTTTTGGACTCCTACACAAACTTATCTCAGCCGGTATCTCACTAAAAATGGTTCATCTAATCCATTCATATCTTCAGAATAGATCAATGCACGTAACAACCAACGGTTCTACATCGTCCCAGTGCCATACCTTTGCTGGAATGCCGCAGGGATCCCTACTGGCTCCATTGCTGTTTTCTGTATACAGAATACAGCATGTCCGACATCCCGCACAATCCGATGTCTTCCATTTTGGCCTTGTATACGGATGACACAGCAATACTAACCAGGTCTCTCCGACCCCATTTCGTTACCAGAAAGCTTCAAGAAAACCTTCTAAAGCTGGAGGGTTGGTTCTCCGAATGGAGATTAGAAGTCAACCCCCAGAAATGCTCAGCCATTCTTTTTTCATAAAGGCCAATGTCTCCTGCAGGAGTGTGTTACTATTCAATACTAAAATTCCCTGGCAGACAGAAACAAATTACCTGGGTGTAATTCTCGACAAAAAAGCTATCTTTCAACCAACACATCAAGTCTGCGTGCACAAAGGCATCTAAAGCCATAGCTCAGATCTATCCGCTAATTAATAGAAATAGCAAGCTCAGCAACAGAATCAAATTGCAACTATACCAGATGATGATTCGTCGTATAATCACCAATCCCTCCCCAGCCTTGAGCCACACCTCTAATACTAACATTATCAAGATACAACGAGTGCAGAACAAGTGCTTGAGAATGATTCTGAACGCTCCGTGGTATATTAGAAACAATCAACTTCACAGAGATACAAATATTCCTTATATATTCTGTTTTCTACAATCCTTAGCATCTGAGTTTTCCCTAAAGACGTGCACATACACACCCCATCGATTTGGTTCAGCAAGCTGCAGCATACGAGGCAACGGACATATTCAAATATAGAAGACCAAAAGCTATATTAGCCTCCTATAGCGATGGGTAATCTCCATGCCCATTCAGGGCGAGCAAACTGCTCATAAACTTTACCCTCACTGTAACCACTACAGATAACGGGGAATATGAAAAGCATCTTGCTTCACCCCTAAAGACATAAATGTTAATTGTCAATTGCCCTGAACGAAGAAATACAATGATCTTTCTTTTTGACTGCATCCCCTTGTAAACTTCTGATCAGATTACTGCAATTATGTATCAATGGATTCGATATAATTTAAGGTGAATGTCTTGGCATTCAACATAATGCAATGGTGAACCTCTGCGTGTATAATTGTGAGTGCTCGTGGCGTTGAGCAGAAATCAAAATAATAAAAGAAATGGTAAAAAATAAATTAGTATAGCGTATGACCAAGAAATATTTGTGTTTGATTGTCTTACGAAAGCTTTTAATAGAATAAGTTACAGGATGTTTTGAAAGTGCTACCATTAAGAAATATATCACTTCAAATAATAGAAATGGTTCAAAATATATACACTAAACTAAACCAAATGTGTAATGAAATATCACAATTCAATTGCATAGAAATTAATATACGAAATCATTTCAGACATGGAGATTCTTTATGTCCGCATTTATTTAACATTTTAGATGATATGAGAAAGAGATTTAAGTGAAATAAAAAAAATTAAAATTAATTAAAGCTTTGTTGATATGGAAATGATACTCTGCTTGCAGCAAATGAAAATTATCTCCAAACGTCGTTCCTTAAACCCAGCTGATATGCAGCAGTTTCAATATCCTGTCTTGTCACGTGTGATCTCCATCAGGGATGGATGACTATTGCAGATCTCGACCTTAGATCCGAAATATGCAGTACAAAGATGAAATGGGGAAGGGTTTGTAATCTCTTCCCTCTCAAAGTTATCGCCTTCTTTCTGTAGATGTGTTCATGGGCCCTTTCGTTTGAAAGACCCGCCAAAAAAAGGGACTTTAATGAGACGATTTCGCTCAAAGGGTGAGTTAGCCTGGATCAAGCCCAGGAACGCTTTTCAGGGTAGAAAAGCCGAGGTTTTTCGATCCTAAAGATTCTTCTGGTCATTGACAGAATTCGAACCCGGAACCAAACGACTGATCTATATGAAATCCGCTACAGATTTTCTATGAAAACTTCAACAGAGAAAACAAAAGCAATGCGAAATGCATAACAACCAACAGCACGTGAATCAAAATTTGGCAGAAATAAAAAAAAATATTATAGATTCAAATAAACGAGTAATCGACGAGTGGTGATAAAGATTAGAATTCCTAAAATAATCAGTATAGAATCAATTGTTTTAATAAAAAGCAAAATAGCTTGAATTACTGCCTAATTATGATGTTATTCCGACCAATAGGAGACGCTTCCTTTGATTTTTGTTTTCTGCTTTCTTGTTCATATCGAAATGCTAATATTTACATTTCTTCATTCTGTTATCAGTTATTTCACCTTATTTTGCATATATTTAACTTTACGAACATAAATAAATTGATATTTATTATTTTCCGCTTTATAGAAAACGTAGCGTTACCTGACGAAAATTTTTCTCTCAACATAAAATGCAAACGTCACTGTTTAGAATATGTGGTTTATTTTTAGTTGTTGGTGTTGCCATCTAGTGTCAACTAATTATATTACAGTGCCAAGCTGTCAGACTTTACAGATTTCAATTGATTTTTTTTTTTATTATTTAATTGTCGGTGAAAGAATTTGTAAAACATTTCGAAAAGATTAACGCAACCGTCCAAATATTAATTATGGTCGAATTCGGTATTACGTGTATAAATATTAAGATCGCCTTGCGAGAAATTTTGAATATTTTTTTGACGAGGGGTGCGTGTATGTTTTGAAAGTCAGTTCCTTCTCTACATATTTTGTTTCCTTGGCAACAGTCCGACTATCCATATTAACATCGCTATTTTATAAAATTATTGACAACAGAACAAAATCACAAATGCCAAACACAAGGTTTAGAAAATATTTAAAAAGGAAAAAAAAAAACGAAACAAAAATTGATGACAGTTTTAACTTAACATAAAAATGTGAAGATTGTGATAATATTGCATTCCGAGTTATTAATGAGCAAAACGAGTGACAACACAATTAAGCTTTCACAAAGTACATTTACGAGTTGAATTTTCAAAATATTCTGAGCAGGAAATGAACTGTTCCACAGTTCCAACCGTAAATGGTGAATTCTACCAACCTGGAAATATCAGCGACAAAGAATCACAAATTCTTAACAAAAATCAATTTCTTTGTATGTTTATGTTAGCAGTGCAGTTATTGGTGTTCAGTTCTTTTCAATGGATACTGTGACATCGATGACAAGCCATTAGCAGGAGCAGCAATACTATACATATTTTACTAAATTTATTCCACGTTTTTTGAAATATTCCTTTTATTTCCAGTTCTCCTCGTAAGTATTTTCATACATTCGAAACTTCATATCATTACAAATATAATGGCATATTAAAGATTACATATCGTCATCATCATATGTTCACAGGACATGCACAGATGCCGTATGCTCACTCCGATTCTTGGTGATGTGCCACACCAGGCCTCGCCATATACTCCTGTTGTATGCTTTTCTGGAGGCCTCAACTCTCTGAAGATTAGTCCCTCCACACACACACCATCCATCCATCCATCCATCTCATCCAGGAACCTTCTAGTACTGTTCCAAGAAATCCTTTTTCCATCCTTTCTATATGTCCAAAATATTTTAACTTTCTTCTGTCAATATCATTAAGGAGTCTTAAAATTCTGCTAATCTTTTCTGATTCATTCAATTCATTTGTACGCCTTTCAGTATATGATATCCTCAATAGCCTTTTGCACTTCTCAAAAGCAGCTATTCTTTTCCTATAAGACTTCTTTAGGTTCCAATTCTGACATCCATAATTCGCTGTTCGCATTAATAATGGATTCCAGAAACTTGAACTTGCTGACGCCTTCAATTCTTTCTCCACTAAGGTAAACCCATTCCTCGGGAGTTTCCCTATCTGTTTTCCTTTGAGAGCCATGTTTGTCTTGCTAGGATTCAACTGAAGTCCTCTGTTCTAACTGATCTCATTCATTTTGTCAATAGTTAGTCCTAGTTCTTCCCTGTCATTACAGAGGTGTACGGTATCATCAGCATACCTCAGATTACTGATCACTCTACCACCTATCCTAATTCCTGTCCTGAGCTCATCCAATTCTTCACGCATGATGTCCTCTGCATATATACTAAACAAGTGAGGAGAAAGTAAACATCCTTGCCTAACTCCTTTTCCAACTTGAAGCCAGTCAGTCAATCCAACGCCTGCTCTTACTGTGGCTTCTTGCTTCTTATACAAGTTGGCTATCAACCTGATAGTGTGTTGAGCAAAACCCGTTATTTTCATTACTTCCCACAGTTTCACATGCTCAACACAGTCAAAAACTTTAGAGTAGTGTTAGAAACGCATTACCAGAGGGAGTCTGAATTATTGATATTTTTCTATGATCTGTCTAAGAAAAAGGATCTGATCTCTGGTGCCCCTACGTTTCCTAAAACCTGCTTGTTCCTCGTTCATTTCTGCCTGAACTTTGACTGCAGTCCTATTTAGCATAATCTTCAATAAAATTTTCCTTGCACGAGCATAGAAGATTACACGAAATTATTACAATTATTAAACTTAAAATGTCGTTTGTTTTATGATACTTGAAAAGTTTCGACATCTTATAATAAAGTTTAAAGAATTTTTGAAAAAGATTAATTAAACGAAGAACGGTACTGGTAACCCTTCTTGTGAAGGAGAATCTACAGTTCGCGCTACGGGATATGTGAAACGTTGCCTCAATTACTTGTGATATTCTGTGGAGAAAAAGGATTACAGCGGTTCATACTTCGGATTACCCAATCGACCAAATAGTCTGCGCTGCTCACATTGAGCAACATTTTGTAGGCTGATTAGAAAAGTTGATCACGTGCTTTCATTTTATGCATTAACACAAATAATCGTTGTTTAGGTGAGCTCCAAATGTCTGATCTGATCGCTGAATAGAACAGCTTGGTCCACCATGGAAGACTTGGTGTGTTCTGGACCAGAATGACATCCCATTTCAGCCGCCGAGCGGGTCAGTGGCGTCGACCGGTGGAAACTGCATTCCACATGATCTCGCAAAGGTTCGATGGGATTCAAATCACGAAAATTAGGCGATCAGAAGAGCAAAAGGATGCATGGTGTGCGCTTCGAACCTTGCTCGCACAATTTGAGACTCGTAACAAGGGGGGGGGGGTTGTCTTGCTGGAAGAGAGATCCTTCTCACGAAGTTGTCGCCATGTAAGGCAATAAAACAATTCTCAGGTAAAAATTAGCGGGCGGTCAAAATTTGTTCAATGGGTACAGGAGGTCCCCGAGATGTTCATGCGAACAATTTCCTGCTATATGAATTTTTAATATCACTAAGGGTCTCTTTCTGGCCCACATGCAGTCTGGTGGGCCAGAAACAATACAAATGTACTGCATTAGTCGCTGTTCTTATGAATGGAATCTTCTCTTGATTGATATTTCGTTGCAATTCTTAAAAATATTGAATTCCATACAAAAAACATTAACTTGTTAAGCAGATAAAACTGTGTGTGTGTCAGATATAGACAACCATTAATTGCTTGCATCGTATTCTACTACGGTTATCGTGAGAAAGCAAAGACGTTGCATTATATGCACATAATCAACCAAAATGGCAATTTTCAATTTATAAAGTAAATAAATAAAAATAGTTATGTGATAATTCCTGTGGTATCAGTGGTCCTAACTGGCACTTAAGCGTCCACGACCTTGCCAAGTATTCTTGGACTTTGCAATCGGAACTCGAGAATAAGGTGGTTAGCTCTTTGCTTACCATATCTGCGGATGCTGTGTTCAGGGGAGGAGACGAAAAACACGACCATTCGGGTGTAACCCTCCACCATATATATATATATATATATATATATATATATATATTGTCTATACCAAATGAGATACGGAGGCTAGTTACGTGTTAATTAGTAAGGAAAAAATTTAAAAACTGGAACAACAAAGGCAATCGTCAGAATCATTAGCATTTCTTTGCATGTATCAAAATTTAAAATACTGAAAATATTTAAAGAATCGGATGAAACAAAACAGTAATCATGTTGGGACGTATTAATTAGATGGGAAAAGATCTAAAACACTTTATCAATAGAAAATTGTGCTCTGCCCTTCCTCCAAAAGTGTAACTCTACATCTTTCCCCTTGAGCATCTTCGCATGTCACGCATGGTGCTCAGCGATTAGGATAATACTCATGGAGACCACTCGTGCGACTAAATGCAGATCTTTGAACAGGTCGTCAGAAATCGGTTAAGCGTAGAGGAGCACAAATCTCGCATTTCTGACATTGGATGAAGCATTGGATTTGTGAAAGCGTATTTACAGGTAATAACAGAAAGTGTATTGAAGGTACGAAAATAAACTAAACAATTTGCAGATGGCATAGCCATTAAACAAAAACAAAGATATTCGGAGAGAATAGGACGATAAAACCAATAAAAGATCAATGGACAAGAGTTGGAAGTGGTTAACATAAGAATTTCACGGAACTTCAACTGCAAATGATGAATTACAGTAAAGAGGAAATATTGTTAAAATGATGACGAATTCTTAAGAAAACCAAAGGAAAAACAAGTCGAATGCAACATGCGCTGTTACCATAACAACAGAAAACAGCGCAGGCAAGCTAGCTGATGATAGAAAATATCATGGAGAATCACTGCCGTAGCTGCTCATAGAAATACACACAGTCACGGGAAACAAATTAGAAACTAATGATGATAAGAGTAATAAACATTTAGTTGTATTCTAGATCATTTATTTCGTCAAAAATCTTTGCATTTACCGTACACATAGAAGCTTATTGCTCACAATCTTTCGCTGATATATTTCCACAGAAACTAAAAAAAAAATTAACTGCAGGTAGAGGGAAAATGAAAAGCCAACGGATTCATCCATCGTTCTATCCTGATAGCTAAGTATAATATAATTATTATGTTAAATGAAAAATATAATTATAAATAAATAAATAATAACGATCCAAGAGAGAAAATTTAATTTGGAATTATTAAATAGCATAAGAAATAGACTAAAAGAACAATTATTACGAAAATAAATAAATAATATTAGTGTGAGGAAAATATAGATGCATTGAGAAAATTCAAAGCGAAAATTTAGCGACCAGCATTCGAAAGATCAGAACAAATCCAAAGCGAGAGAATTTAAAATAAACTGAGCAACCTGGTATGCTGAAGAAATAAAAGAGACTCTCGGAAGACCTGAAAAATAAATAAAAAAAACATTCAATGATATATAAAAAAATATATTAATATAAAACTCAACATATGAAAAATATATCGTATCAATTCTCTTATCGATTATTTCACTTTAGATTGCATATATTTAACTTTAGGTATGTAAATAAATTTATTTGTGTTATTTTTAGGTCGTTTAGAACAGCGCTTCCCAAACTGTGGGCCACTTAGGAACCGTACGTTTTGTTGACAGGGGCACTGAAATAATGAAAACAAATTTAAAATATTTTAAGACTAAGTAGATTTCTTTTAATCTTAAAATAAACGTATTTAATTTTTATTAATTCTTTTTTGTAATAACATTTGAATGGAAAAAATCACACATCGGTGTTGGTTCACATATTTTGCTTCCTGCGTATTCCCGCTTAATGAATATTCGAAAATATCTGCTTATTCATATATAAGTTTCATTTCAAGGGTATTGATAAGAAACACAAAAAAGATTACAAACGCAAAATCTTTAATATAAATTGTATTGAATATAAATACAATAAATATTATAATATATGTTTGTAATACGATTTTTTTTTTTCGATGGGGGCCGTGAAATATTTTAATTTTTTCAAAGGGGTGCCTTGGCATAACTCCACTCTTTAGAAATATGTGTTTTGCTTTGAGTTGTTGGTGTTGCCATCTAGTGTCAATTACTCATATTATTGAACCAAACTGCCAGTCAGTGCAGTACAGTACTTATAAATATTTATTTATTTCCTTATTTTTATTTAAAAAAATTAGTTTCATCTTTTATTGTTTTGCTAAAGATTTTAAAAATATTAAATTAGCAGTGAAAGAATGTGTAAAACACTTTGAAAATCTTAAATCAATGGTGAAAATATTAATTTTGGTGGAAATCGGTATTAGTTGTCTCTATATTAATATCGCCTTGAGAAAAATGTTTTTTTTTTTGTTGACGAGGGGATATGTGTATGTTTTGAAAGGTAGTTACTTCTCCAGATATATTGTTGCCATGACGACAATATCCTGATTGACGTGCACTGTGCTGAAATCGTTTCTTGATTTCCCGTAATAAACGATTGTTAACTTCATACTGAATCCATTTATTTTTATTTAAATTATAATAATAATATTTTTGTAAATTATAATATAAAGTTTAATTAGAGAAATAATATCCAAAAGAGTTAAACTTTCTGATATTTACTAAAATTCATAAAACACCATTTCTTTTATATATAATTATTATTATAAATAATTGTTATGAGATTATTACGGGGATTTCCCCAAAGCTACAGGCCCATCAGTCTTCTTTCCTGTCTTGGCAAAGCAACAGAAAAGGTCATCCTATCAAGACTACAATCAGCAGTGGACCAACAGAAAATAATCCCAATGAGCAATTTGGGTTTCGCAAAGCTCACAACACGGTGCATCAAATTCACCGACTAACAGAACATATCACTCATGGCTTTAACTGGCACCTTCATACTGCTGCTGTATTTCTGGATGTTGCCAAGACCTTTGATAAGGTCTGGCATCAAGGCCTTATCTTCAAACTAATTGAAAAGAATATCCCAATTAAACTTGTGAAACTCATCATATATCAATGAAAGATACATGCAAGTAAAACTCAACGGAATTGTTTCTTCAAGGCGCAAAATTCTAGCGGGAGTATCTCAAGGTTCTCTTATGGCCCCAATACTTTTCACAACTTACATGGCAGATATTCCTCTCAATCCAAGAACAACTACTACAGCCCTTTATGCCGACGACACCGCTATTCTAGCTAGATCACTCAGCCCTCGCCTGGCAATCACTAGACTCCAAGGAAGTATCAATGAGCTAGCAAACTGGTTCACCAACTGGAGGATTCAAGTGAACCCCCTCAAAAGCTCAGCCATAATGTTTCCAAGAAGAAAGATCTGCAACAAAGAAGATATCCTGCTCTCTGGTCAAAAGATCCCATGGCATTCAGAGACCAAATATCTTGGGGTATTGATGGATAAGAAACTCCTTTTCAACAAACACATCAATCTCATTTGCTCCGAATCTTCTAAAGTCATAGCTCAGCTCTACCCATTGATCAACCGCAAGAGCAAATTGAACCTACATAATAAATTGCTTCTTTACCGGATGGTAATACGTCCAGTCATCACCTACGCCTCACCAGCATGGAGTCACACTTCAAGATCAAACATTTCAAAATTACAGAGAATCCAAAACAAATGCCTTAGGATGATCCTGGATGCACCGTGGTTCATCAGAAATTCACAAATTCACCGAGAAACCGGCACTCCATACATCTCCTCCCTTCTTCGTGATCTTACAGAAAAATTCTTCGTGAAGTCAAGTTCACATTCAAACCCACTAATCGTGCAAGCTGTCAATTACAATGAGACTGATTACTACAAACACAAAAGACCGAAGGCTATTCTTCTCTCAACCGATCACAGCTAACACAACTGCCCTCAGAGGGCGAGCTTAATTGCTCACAAATCTCCCATTCCCAAATAACTCTCATTACAGATAAAGGGGAATAAGAAAAGCACTTGTGCTTCACCCATCCTGTCAGTAACGTCAATGGTCAATTACGGTGATTCAAATTGTATTGGAATTGTCAAAGCAAAAAAAGCAAAATTTTAATGTTTACTGATAGTGTAGTTTTTTATGAGCTGTGATGATTGAGCCGTTGATTTTGATACTGTTTGAGAAAAATAGTAAACTGGTACACAAGTTAGTTACTTGAACTATGATTGATCTTCACAGGGATGTCTTAATCCAAAATCTGGATAAAAAACCTCGCACTTGAGTTGCTTAAGAAATTACTAAAAAAATCCGATAATGAATGACCAAGGTTCTTGGAGCTCTGTTCCATATCAGATAATGACACACAAGGGGATGACATGAGACCAGAGGAGGAAAAGATTGACTTCGCGGTTCCCCCACCAATAAAATTCAAAGAAGCACATGCGCACAAAACATTAGAAACGCGTAAAGATAACAGGATGGATGACGACATCCAGAATAATAACCCTTCTACCTCTTCTAAAGAGAAGGTCGTAATGAATGAAAAAAAATAAATAAATGGACGACACTCATCTCAGTCACGAATGATTAGGGAACAAAAATAAAAACGAGGACATAAAGATTCAGCACACCACAGTGGGAGACTATCTTCATCTAACTAGAGTAATGGTCGGCCTAAATATGCAACATCATACATTACATTCTCCCTCAGCACACACACACACACACAGAGAGAGAGAGAGAGAGAGAGAGAGAGAGAGAAATGACCATAGACATCACTCGGAGGAGATAGCAACCAATCTCTTCTGCCTCCGGTTAAGGTCAGCACAGCGTTTCGAGCTTACAAGAGTCCGATGCCACCAGTTTTGGTGGAGATACAAAAACTTCCTCAAGAACATATATGATCTACCATCGATCTGTGCACTCAAGATCGCACTTGAACCTTTGAGGAAAAGAGCTTCATCAGGTCAGTGACAGAGATGTCAAAAATACGTCATGCTCAGAGCTGATTACAGGTGCTTGACATGGGTCAAAACCACCTCAATAACACCTGCACCAATCCTAATACTACACGGGCCAAATGTGAAAACTACGTCGGCCCTCACCTGGCCAACTCATAAAAGATGTAGCTACTATCTAAAGAACAGACCGGCACTAAAAAAATAATCAGTCCACCTCTCAATCTCGCATACCCCTAGGAGAAGTAGAGGTTCTTCAAACTCATGGCACGCAACAAAATGAGGCAGAATTTCCGCAAACTCAAGCAGATATTCGTCATATGGGCAATAATACGCCGAAGTGGCTCGCCCCATGAAAGCAACATGGCAGGATGAAACACATCCTAACATGACTGCGATCATTACTGCTTCTCTCGGTACCATGCAGCAGGATTTCAGTAATTAAATCCATCGCTAACCTCTACAAAAAAGATTTCTTTATGATGAGAAATAAATTTCTTCCTAACTCACTTCAAATCGTCGATTGGAATGCCAATGGCTTAACCGACAAGACTACGAACTTCAAGAATTTTCACAAAGATATAATCGAGACATCATACTGATAAACGAAACCCACCTATAACCTGCAAATAATCCAAAATTGAGAGGATACCTCTACAAAAATGACAGAAGAAATAGAAAACCCCACCAATCAAATAAATAAATCATCACAATAAACCCTACAGATCATTCCATCTGGAAATTCTTAAAAAATCTCAGAAACAAGCGTAAATCCCTCCCCCCTCCATTCAATCAGATCAGGGTTTAGTGCACGCTGATGCTGAAAAAAAAAGCAGAAGCAATTAATTTGGAAACGGAGTACTCCCAGATATGAAAATCTAAATATCAGCAAGTTATAAGATTAATCGCAAGTCAGACTCGGACCAAAACAATCTGACGATAAATGTAATCTAATCACGCCTACTTCACCAGTGGAAATAATTAACATCATCGAGTATCTCAAGAATAAAAAAGCTCCAGGTCCTGATGACATCACAAAAAAGTCATCAAATTATTCCCCCGTAAAGTTACAGCGCATCTTGCCAACATCATAAATGCAATCCTCAGAATTCAATATTTCCCTCCTTCCTGGAAAACTGCTGACCAGTTCACAAGCCGGGCAAAGGTCCACAATTATATTCACCTCAAAATTATCACCTCAAACCTAGGAAAAATTGCCGAAAAGATTATCCTCTCCAGACTTTAAGAATCGGTTGACAAATTAAATATTGCACAGTACGAGTAATTTTGCTTTCGCCGAAACCACAGTCCATCCAACAAATTGATCGTCTGATTGAATACATCAGTACGGGATACAACTGGAAACAACACCCCGATGCCGTATTCCTTCACATCGCAAAGGCTTTTGACCAAATTTGTCACTAGGGTTTGCTCTATAACCTTATTATTTCTAACATATCTCTGAAGGTGATACTTTGATTAAAACATATCTCATGAACAGAAAGATGCAGGTCAAAATTAACGAAACTATCTCATCCCGATGTAGAATTTTGATTGGAGTTCCACAAGGATCCCTAGTAGCCACAATATTGCCGCAATCCACAGGACAGATATCCCGCAGAAACCCATGACGTCTAACATGGTCCTTTAAGTTATGACACGGCAATATTAGCTCGATCTCTTCATCCACACCTTGTAACCAAAATCTTCAAGAAAACATTCTAAAACTAGAAGAATGGTTTTCTGACTGGAGATTGCAAGTTAAAGCGTAGCCATAGTCTTCACTAGAAGATTAGCATCTCCCAAAGGAGACATCTTTCTGTTTAATACCAAAATTCAATGGCAAATAGAAGCCAAATACCTCGGAATACTTCAAGACAAAAGATTAAGCTTCAACACCCATATTACGAACATCTGTGCAAAAGTATCTAAAGCCACCACCCAACTCTAATCTTTGATTAATAGACACAGCAAATTAAACACAACAAGCCTACTGCTTCTCCACCAGATGGTGATTCGTCCTATAATTACATGTGCTTCTCCAGCTTGCAGCTACACTTCCAATGTTAATATTCTTAAATTGCAACAAGTGCAAAACAAATGTTTACGAATGATATTAAATGCTCCGTGATTTGTCAAAAATGTTCAGATTCATCAGGACACAAATATCCCATATATCTGCAATGGGGTATTCGCTGTTGAATGCCGCGTGCTGTTACCATACCGACAACAGACAGCAGTTTTGTTTCTTATAGAAATGACTAATTATTATTATTATTATTATTATTATTATTATTCGTGACATCTCCAAGGAGTCCGAGGACTCATCGCGGGAGGACACCTACAGCTGTCTCAACCACTACACCGAACCTCTACTACGAATCATCTCCATCAACGCCATCTACCGCCCGCCTCCACCACTATAATCAACAATCAACTGCTCATAGAAACACACGAACCCACAAAAACATTAAGAATAAAATAATAATAATAATTTAATTGTATGACATTCATGTTGTTTATATTATTATATTATTTTAATTAATAATCAACTGTCTCTTTAATTAAAAAAGCTTATGATTGAGATAAAAAGAAGTACTCGTATCATGTGCACTTATTGGGAAAGTTTATTTTCCAGTTGATAATCAGCTTGTTCCGCAATCATCCCACGTGGAGAAATTGCCGTTTGCTCAGCTGATCACGTGATGAGTTCCATTCACGAAGCTCAAACAGGTATGCGTATGTTGGCTTTCTGCCAAGACTTGCCATACGAATACTGCTTGCGTTCCACCAGACGCTCATTGTACGCCAAATACTGTTTCTATCCCGTTAGCGCATGGCAGTCACCTTATACAAAGTGGAGGGCAGCCCTCCATGCCTCGCTGTGACTTTAGTAGCGACACACCTCGGAATTGACCTACAAGTTAAAGAGCTCGATTATTCCAACAAGGACCACTTAAAGCCCGAATTTCTGGAGGTAGGTTGTGTGCCATTCTCTTTTTCTCAACTCATTCGATTGGTTCCTCCAAGTGTCGGGTATTCCTGAGCGCAGTGAAATTTCTCACTCGCATTCTTCCGCAGATAAAGGTAGTTCCAATGAAACTGAATTTATAAAAATAAAAAATACTAAAAAAATGGTGTAGAGTTATAATCTCAAGAAACAGCCCGTTTATTGCTTATTTGGAAGGGAAGGCACAAACTATTATCCAAACGTTTTAAGAAATGTGTTCGTAGTCAGAACAGATGCTTCTGCTTATCTGAGCAAGAACAGCTTACAAAGTCACGATCACAATTAAAAATAATTCCACTCAAGTCACAATATTTCATTTAAATCTTAAATGTGCTATGTAACTGTATTGAAAAAATTATATTCTTACAAAATAAATTAATATTATTTCAAATTATAATAAAATGAAGAATATTTTAACGATTTCTAAATACACCATTTAGTATTTTACTACTTATTTATTTAAATATCATGGAGAAGAGTATCGACCGTGAGGAATAAATCAATCGACCGTGAGATGCGGTCGATTGGTTCATTAATGCCCTTGGGGGTGATGGATAGCAACGCAAAGCTGTACCAATGAAGTTTAACTGAGGTTCGGCTGTTGCTCTTACTCACTTGGGCGATGAGTTTTTGAGTTCGCTCTCTTAAGGTTTTTGCCTTAAGGGAGCACTTTGAGTCTCCGGGGAAGGTGTTCTCCGGCACGGCCCGCTGAGGGGCTTTGTCGGTGAATTATTTTCCTCGGAATTTGAGCGGTTCTGCTCGGTAATCGAGTTTCACTGAGTAGAACCAACGCTGAGATTTGGACGGTCTTTCGCCCACGAATGAGTGGCCTAGAGATCGTCCGATATTTTTGAGATCGAACCTTTACTTACATAGTCGATTGGTTCATTAATGCCCTTGGGGGTGATGGATAGCAACGCAAAGCTGTACCAATGAAGTTTAACTGAGGTTCGGCTGTTGCTCTTACCCCCTTGGGCGATGAGTTTTTGAGTTCGCTCTCTTAAGGTTTTTGCCTTAAGGGAGCACTTTGAGTCTCCGGGGAAGGTGTTCTCCGGCACGGCCCGCTGAGGGGCTTTGTCGGTGAATTATTTTCCTCGGAATTTGAGCGGTTCTGCTCAGTGGTCGGGGAGCCCGTCACTGAGTGGAACCAACGCTGAGATTAGGACGGTCTTTCGCCCACTATGGAGTGGCCTAGAGATCGTCCGTATTTTTGAGATTTCACCTTTACTTACATAGTCGATTGGTTCATTAATGCCCTTGGGGGTGATGGATAGCAACGCAAAGCTGTACCAATGAAGTTTAACTGAGGTTCGGCTGTTGCTCTTACCCACTTGGGCGATGAGTTTTTGAGTCCGCTCTCTTAAGGTTTTTGCCTTAAGGGAGCACTTTGAGTCTCCGGGGAGAGTGTTCTCCGGCACGGCCCGCTGAGGGGCTTTGTCGGTGAATTATTTTCCTCGGAATTTGAGCGGTTCTGCTCGGTAATCGAGTTTCACTGAGTAGAACCAACGCTGAGATTTGGACGGTCTTTCGCCCACGAATGAGTGGCCTAGAGATCGTCCATATTTTTGAGATAGAACCTTTACTTACATAGTCGACTGATTCATTCATTCCAATACCCTTGAAGGGTAATGGATGGCAATGCTGTAGCCAGTGAAGCCCTAACTGAGGCTCGGCTATTGCTGTTACCCTCCTGCCATGATTAGAGCTTTAATTGCTCAATAACACCTTATCCCTACACTGTCCTCTATCTACAGATAACGGGGAAGATGAAAAGCATTCTTGCTTCGCCCCTTTAAGCCAGTCCTTATAAGGACTAAGGATCGACCGTGAGATACGGTGATTAATACTCTTCGAGGGTAATGGATGGCAATGCTGTACCAATGAAGTTTAACTGAGGTTCGGCTGTTGCTGTTACCCCCCAGGGGCGCTGAGATTCGAGAGTTTTTGAGTTCGCTCTCTTAAGGTTTTTGCCTTAAGGGAGAAATTTGAGTCTCCGGGGAAAGTGTTCTTCGGCACGGCCCGCTGAGGGGCTTTGTCGGTGAATGATTTTCTTCGGAATATGAGAGGCTCTGCTCGGTGATGGTGGAGGGTGGAAGGCCATCACTGAGTGGAGCCAACGCGGAGATGGACGGTCCTTCGCCCACATTTGAGTGGCCTAGGGATCGTCCGAATTTTTAGAGACGGCTTCACCTTTAAAGATAGCAATGCTGTAGCATGCAGTTTAGTATAAAGTATATATATATACTTTTTACTAATGGTATTTGGTGTATGCACTTTGTTGTTCTTCATTACAGTAATAATGTTAATTATTCGTATCCAATATATAAGCAAATATTAAAAACTTGATTCATTTTGAGTATGTACTATAAGAATCTCGGTAGTTTTTAGAATAGGTGTGTAAATAATCTATCGTAATGTAGCTATACAGACTTGAGCATATATATAGGTTTCTCTTGGATTAGGATGTCAATGATATTTTGTTAAAAAAATATACAATTATGAGAATGCAGTCTGAAGTTCGATGTTTCAAATTTATAAATCCAACTACAACATGCAAAAAAGCAGCCGAAAAATGTCTCAGTCAACATTAACAAATCGGAATGTTTAAGCTGCTGATTTCTCCCTTCCCCCCCTCAAAAAAAAAAAAAATTTTGAAGCTGTTAGGTCTTTAAGTGTTTCTTGGTATACCCTGCTGTAAAAGCGTACTTCGTGTTAGCTTATTTTACATTTGAATTAATGATGTTTTTTTTTTCTATTTCTAGATAAATCCTCAACACACTGTGCCTACAATAGGTGACGATGGATTCTATTTGTGGGAAAGGTAGGTATTTTAATAAAATAAATAAATGAAAATAAGTGGACTTTCCATTGCAAATATTCATATTACGTACACGTACTAATACTGTTCCCAACTGTTGTTCTGTTTAATGATCAGCCGGGCTATTATGACCTACCTCGTGAGCAAATATGCACCTGATAGTTCCCTGTACCCAAAGGATCCTCAGCAGAGGGCGGTAGTCGACCGTATGTTGTACTTCGACATTGGAACCTTGGATAAAGTAATATGGACAGCGGTAAGAAAGAGTAAAATATAATTCGAAGCTGAGAAATATAAGACTAAAATGTATATTTTAGTCTT
The DNA here is from genome assembly GCF_054136105.1 of Typopeltis vanoorti. Classification (NCBI taxonomy): domain Eukaryota; kingdom Metazoa; phylum Arthropoda; class Arachnida; order Uropygi; family Thelyphonidae; genus Typopeltis; species Typopeltis vanoorti. Next base: position 55,505 of record NW_028328125.1, read on the forward strand.
ATAAATGTAAAATAATCGTGTTGAAATGGGAGTTGCCATAGCAACATTTCCAACAATGATGACAATATTACTATAACTGCTATTTACATCATTGTTGGAAATGTTGCTATGGCAACTCCCATTTCAACACGATCAATAATTACGATGTTTTCCCATAATCCCTCTCTCTCAACAAACGAAAATAGAAGTTAAAGTTTTGATAATTTCGATTGCACAGTTTAATCAAATGTCATCATAAAACAATCAATCTAAAATGAATCGTTTAGGACAATTTTTAAACTATTTTATTGATGATTTTTATTCTTTTATTTAGTTTTGGAATGTGTTTGAAGGAAAAGAAATACCCGAGGATAAACTACCGAACTTGAAGGACACTCTGCTACTTCTGGATGGATTTCTTGGAAAAAGTAAATATGTAGCAGCAGATCACGTGACTCTTGCTGATCTCGCTATTCTTGCAGGACTTTTAGTATGCGAGGTAAGAAAAGAATGCAGCAATTGTATTAAAACTATAAATAAGTGGAGGAATATCAACTTGAAAAAAACTTCAGTTTCGAATTCAGTTTTTCTTAATTACTTTTCTTGCAGGTGGTGAACTTTGATTTACATCCCTATCCGAAGCTCCAGGCGTGGAAAATACGTCTCCAAGAGGAACTCCCGTACTACGAAGAGGCGAGTTCAAAGCCATTAAAAGCACTTCGGGATTACTTGCAGCAAACAAAAAACAAGAAAGAGTTGAATTCATCCTCGTCTGATTGATTCGCATTTCTCGTGCATGGGCATTGACTATACAGTTAACTATTCAATAAACTTTGTTGTTGCGGTTATTGTGCATGGTTATTTCATACACACAAACGCAGATCTTTTACAACTACAAACTGTTCGCTCCATAAAGAATGCACTACAATTACTGTAGTGTACTATTACCGATTTTGTAACTGTGATAGAGTGTGGCGCCCTCTAGTGCTTGAAGTTCGTTATGTCCAAAATCTCATGATAAAATCAATTAAAAATTCGTTTGGTTGAAGTTTCTTTAACTGTGAATTTGTTGACTTATATTGCGGTTTAAATGCCTAGAAAAGATTAAAAGACCTTTTATAATATCGATTTTAATTGGTTTCCACTGGTATACCTGTAAATAAGAAAAAAAATCGTCTAAGGCTATTTCAAAATAAAAATTAAGTATGCACTTCAAACTATCTTTCATTTGAGTCTCATTTCTAAACCACTTTCATGGGAACCGCCACAATTCGATATTACTTTTGGAATTACTTAATATGCCAATATTCTCCAGATTGTTCATCATCTTGAAATATAAGATGAGTTTTGAAAAATAAGAATTCCTCAACGTGCATTTGAAATATAAGATGAATTATTAAACATATCTGTCGGTTTTCTTTAAATATATTTTTCTCTATAAAACGTTAAGTATGGAAGTACTATTTGAAAACTAGAACTGAATGCGTTCTTTATACGGCTTTTAAGTTATTTTTCAAAAGAATGTTTTTATGGAATAATAATGTAACTTATATTTAATTTTAGATTTGTAATTTAAAATTAAAATATTTGAAATATTTTAATAATTTTAAAACAATAATTTTATATACCTTTAAATATTTCATTTGGTTTTAATACAATTTAAAAAATAAAAATAAACTATAATTAAATTGTATTTAGATGTACAGTACACGATCTTTTGATGGAAACAGTAAATTTCATTGTTTACTGGTTTTTGTCTAACAAAAAGTCAGTTGTATGAAATAATTTTCAAACTTTACTAGTATTTATTTTAAATTTTGCTTAGCACAATAAGTTATGACTATCCACACAACTTGCTTTTAAGTTGTTTCAGAATTTAGTGTTTTTTTTTTTCATATTCATCATGAGGATTATATAATAATAAAATTATATATTCATTAATAGATCGGTGGGCATTAATACGATTTTTAAATAAAGGTTAATATTAATTATCGGTTAATATATTTTAAAGACCATACAAGTACAGTACTTGAAAAATTGTTTGATAGACCTTTCCATGAGTTCCGGCGATTATCAAGATAAACACATTTTTAAAATTTTCGATGTTCCTACTTTCTACAATGCAATATTTCTTAGTTTGTGGAGTGTCTACGGAATATATATATATATATATCAGAATTTCGTAGTTGTGGCTCTGGTAAGAAACGTTCATCGGGCAGCCACCACACCCATCCATCTGCTCGGTAGAAAGTAGTTTGATTGAAAAGCTGTATTCCACAGCTTTTCGAGCTTCCACGTCCCACTGTACAGCTCATTGCACCACTAAAGACGATGCTGCATGTTTTGTTTGCATATTGCGGTCCTACTATGGAAACCCATGCTGTTCACCTTGGTTCTGAATGTTTTCATCCAGATTCGTGTTCCAGTCGATGCCCATAACTCTGCTTTCAACTTTTCAGCCAACAGATGGCGGTTTTTACATATTTCCCTTCGTAGCACCCTACGGTGATGTTGATGAGTGTGGTAAGTCGTCCACTGCGGTTAGCACTTGCAGTTGATTCCCAACGCTTCAATCTCAGTACGATGTCACTGACTGTTGACCTTAGATGGCCCAATTTGTGAACAGTTTGCGGAAGAGATAGGCCTGCAACATGGCGTTTTATCACAACGACTCTTTCCAACTTTCCGTCAGTTCCCTTTTCGCAGTCATTTCGCTGGGATACGGTTGTTCTGATTTGGGAGCATCACATTCCTCCAATACGAATACGTGACCTGAGAACAAGCCCTCTGCTTATTTCGCCTAACTTAAAATAATTAACTGAGACATTTATGTAAGCTCAGTAATTCGAACCTCACTGGACTTGTAATTTCACAGCAGATTTAATTTTCAAACTTTCCTAAATGCGGTAGATGATTACAAAATTCAATAACTTTTTCTACATCATTTTCCCATTATGCAGAAGTCTAACAATCAACTCAATTGTGAATTCATTTTTTGCTTCTGTCCCGGAGCAGACGAAAATTTCGTTTGAATAACATATCCATCCTCAGAAGAAGACACATTCTTTATTGTGCAGTAACTGTGTTATTAGTAAACTGTTTCTATTCAGTGAGATTTAGGACCAAGCCTGCAGCTTTGGATCGAACTGAATACATAATCGATAGCCTGAAATAAAAAGTGAGTTCAAGTAAACTTCTGTGCTGATTGGGTTTGTTCGAATTTTCTCTCAATGCTTATATTTTAGATATGATAATTTGATATTAATACGACTTAATTAATTCCACTTGTAAGGCACTCTCCGAAAAATTTTATTTATTTCTTATAAATAATTTCATTTTTATTTATATTTTTATTTTATTTTTTATTTTTTTACTCTTAAATAATAATGTAACTTATACTTTATTTCAAATAGAATTTGTATTTTTGTAAATTATTTGAAAACTTTATAGTTTTAAAAGAATAGGTTATACCTTTAAATATTCTATATGAAGATATTACAATAAATTTATCAATACCGACTTGGTGTCTTTCCGGGAAGGAATCAATCGACCGTGAAATCAAGTCGATTGATTCATTCAATCCAATACCCTTGGAGGGTAACGGATGGCAATGCTGTAGCCAGTGAAGTTCTAACTGAGGCTTGGCTATTGCTGTCACCTTCCTGCCATGATCAGAGCTTTAATAGCTCAATAACACCTTATCCACACACTGTCCTCTACAGATAACGGGGAATATAAAAAGCATTCTTGCTTCGCTCCTTTAAGCCAGTCTTTATAAGGACTTGGTGTTTTTGCCACTGAAAGGCGAAGGTCCTAAGTGTGTTAGCACTTTGTGGTAAATTTCATTTAACGTTTTATTTTAAAATTGGGAATAGGAAAGAAATTACCGACTTCACCAAGGTGAATTATTATTTTGTATTTTTTTAAGTGAAAGGATTATACAGTTAATCATAATCCAACAATTAATTAAGTTAAATATTGTGATAACAATAGACTAGTACCGATTTTCACAACTCTGTTTTACATAACACATGGCTCTAAACATTGTTCGAGGAGCACTTCCATACCATTAATGTTTCCGCTGCTATTATTTCGATGTATATTTTTAAAAATATACATATAAAAATATTACGCGTCGTGAATAAATTAAATCCTTTAAACATATGAGGATTCAGTTGGAAATCTTGGCAAGAAGGATTTATTTATACACATGCAGAAGCCTTAAAGATTTTTTTTCCCCTAGACAACATCTCATGACTGAAGAAGTACGTCATATAAGGAACGGCCATTAAATGTTTTTTCTGTTATCATCAAAAACCTCCAGGAAGAGAGACTTATCGAGAGAGACCACATATCATTCATACCAGCTGTGGTGCCATTTTTGAAGATATCTACTACTCTCTATGACCATTGTAAGACTTTATGTCTTCATCATTGTCATAGCACCTCTTTTTCTTCTGTTTGCTAGTGTTTTCGTTCCTCAAATTCTGAATCGGTCCTCATGATCTCCATTTCACAATCCCAGAATCACCTTCGACACTCTCCATGTCACCTCTTCTTTCCATATCTGCATCATCAGGGAACCCAGGAGACCAGATTCATCCTCTCCACTGTATCTGCGCACAGGGTCGGTCAAATCAAGACCTTGTAAAGAGGCAAAACGACTTCCTTATCTTTACAGGCCAAGGTTCATCTGAGCATTGCAATTATCTTTGCTATCTATTGAACTTCAACTCCTATCTGCTCAACATCATCAGTGACTCTAACAGGCACTTAACCCCTCACGACCTTCCGAGAATCCTTGGATTTCGTAACCATAGAATGTGCCTATAAATATTCTTTGTCTGTAAACTGCGTGCGTTCTCCTGGCTGGCTTGCCTGCTTGTGGGACGAAAACCCCCGAGTTTCCGGGAGGGAAAACACTGCCATCGCCGTATTAGACCGGGTAACTCACCTTCAGTTGATAAGCCTTCAAAAAGGTTCTTCACATTCTAGACGAGATTCAAACCCAGGTCTTTCCGCCCAAAGGGCTTCTTCTATACCGACTGAGCTATGGGGCTCCTTTCGCTATTTACTGAACCTCCAAAATCCCCATCTTGATCAGATTCTTTTAGTGTAATCCCACCAATGTAATACGACATTGAATATCGCATCGCACCAAAGTGGCTCACCGCGCTGTGAGTTTAATTTGTTAAAATTGAACTCAACGCCCTTTTGCATGGCAAGAATTCCACCCTATTCAAATCGTGCTGTAGTCGAATCCCTAATTACGCTACGTATCTTTGCATCATTAGCAAATAGCTGCTGTACATTGCATGTCAAATCCTTCCCAATACCATTAATATAAAAATTATGTGCACTTTTTTATCCTTGAGGAAAGGATTAGGTTTACCAGGAGTTATTGTAAAATTATACCAGCAAAGATTATATTTGGTAACTGCTTGGGCTCATTTGGTCAGCTGGTCTAATTTTAAGAGGGGGAGGTCAAAGTCTTGAGGAGAAAGAGTCCGACTTCCACTCGGTGTGAACGTTAGTTCATAAACTACAAATAATACTACAAAAGAAGATAACATCACATAAAAATAGCCTGACTGTAAATTTATTCCATTCAAATTTATGCATATTTTCCTTTTAGCTATAATGAACATATCTAATGTTTATTCAAACTCTTTGTTAACAGTTTCTTCAAATGCAACAATACCATTTCATAAAACTCGTTCTAATTGTTTCTCATTAAAATACATTGTTGCTATTGACAACGCGACATCAAAGCATTTTTGGAAATGCAAATTGTTCGTTTTCTGTATCAAATGGGTGTTGTTGTTGAATGAAGTTCATTATTTTTGTTCGTATTGTAATCAGTTCCCTTTCTTCACTAACTAAAAATTCGCCTGTCAACAGTTTAATCAAGGCAAAACTACGCACTTTTCGGTAAAGGTCCCAAGCAGCTTTGTCCTGGATTCAATTAACTATTAAGGTAAACTATTTCTTGACACAGTGAAGGGGAGAACCCTTCCCTTGTTGCATGTCAACTTAGGTGATCGAGATTCGTCCAAGTGAAGGCAAAGATTAACCATGTGTTCGTCTTGGTCCAAATTCAGATGTTTAACTTTTGTGTTTGCATAATTCATCAATCAAATCTGAGATTTTTGAAATAGAATAAGAATAAAACGTTGCATTATATGCCTATAAAATCTCATGAATACGCAGTCTTACGTGTTACAATGAAGCACTTCAGTACATGCATTTTATTTTTCTGCTTTTTATGTATTTCAGTGAAGCCAGATGTTCGTTATTTACCAGGTAGCAGATGATGCCCCCTGCCGGGCTGTTCGCATGGTAGCCGAATATCTGGGATTGAAAGTGCAAGTACAAGAATTTGGAGCAGATGTAAATCAGTATATGAAAGCCGACTTTCAGAGGGTAAATCTGATTTTTCTGTTTATTTCTAAGATGTTACTCACCACACACAACGATGGTTTATGAATATTTGGAATGTTTTTCTCTTTCTTTAGAACAAGATTTTTGATATTCTCGTGATTATTTGTGATTTTGGATCTTGTGTCTTATATATACAAGTAAATCTTTAATATTCGTACATTACTCAGTACTATAACAATTCATTAATTTATTCGTACGTATTACACCGATGCTAGTTGAGATGTGTGCCGAAACATGCATCAGAGCGTAATTTTTGTTATATTTTTTAATGTGAGAAGCAATATTTTTAATTATATTGCAAAGTATATATATATATACACTGCTTGGAAAAAAGGAAAGGGAACCCCCACAGCCCGCGATATGCAAGGTGCATCTTTCCATGCAAACGCTCACGTATCGCGACCTGGTGCATAAAAACGGGTCATGATATGTGGCCTATTGCCATGCCAGAGGTCAGCCAGCAGCATAAATTGGAGGGATATGGGTGCTCCCAAGTGAGTGCAACTATGTCCGGGTGAAATGGCTGCATGAAGGGAACGGACGGAGTTTGAAAAACGCGTTGTGATAGGATGCCATGTTGCAGGCCTATCGATTCACAAATTGGGACATTCCTGATCAACACTCAGTGATATCATATTGTTACGGAAGCGCAGAGAATCAACTGCACATGCTACCCGCAGTGAAGAATCCACCAGACACCGAATATGACCGTGGGGTGCCACGAAGGACAATATGTAAAAACCATTTGTCGGGCAACACAGTCCATGTGCAGTTTCGTGCATGAACTGGACCACGAATCAGCACAAAACCATTCAGAACCGAGGATCCCGACATGGGTTGAAATGGTAGGACCGTAATCTGTAACCGACATCCCCCCCTTCAGTGGTGCAAAGAGCATTCACAGTGGAGACGTGGATGATTAGAAAGCTGTGTTGTGGAGTGCGTAATCAGGCTGCACCTTCTGCAAAAGAGATGGACGAATGTGGGTGTTGCAGATGCCCAGTGAACGTGTCTTACTAGAGTGCGTAACCTCAACTACGAAGTTCGGAGAGAACGGTTGTCCATATCAGCAAGACAATGCAGCTTGTCATAAGGCTGCTCGTGCCACTGAGTGGTTTGTGGACATGAACGTGATCACATTTGACTGGAGTCCACAGAGCCCTAATCTCAACCTTAATGAACATGGGTTTGTCTGGACAGTGTCACAGATGTCAGAGGTATGGTCTCGCTCAGAGGATATGTAGAGTTGAATTTAAATGCCTGAAATGTGGCGAGAGCCACGCCACTGATACCTGGACCAAACCACCCCGGCCAAATGTGCGAACTGCAATTTCCCTCACCCAGCAATTACAGAGGTTGTATTCACTATCCTAAAAACAAAAGATTAGTCTCAAACAAGCAGTCTATTTCTTCTTGCACGCAGACATCTGAAACTTTGGTACCCCAGCCTTCTGAAGCCAGACACAGCAACGCAGAATCTCAACAACAGCAGGCTGAAGTTTTTAAGCAGATGAATAATCAACGTAGGAGTAGAACATATGCCGAGGTAGCACAACATGATCAGGATCATTAACAATCACATTCAAATCGAATAACAATCATTGCAGTTTCTCTTGCAAATATGCTTCAGGACTTTAGCCGATCTAGCTTATCATTACATTCTATAAACAGATCCTTGAACGAAACACAGTCCATTCTTTCAGCTCTCAGTGATGAACAGAAATAAATTAACCCGTAATAGAAATACACGTAACCTCCATGCCTTCACAGGGCGAGCAAAAAGCTCATAAATTTTTTCCCTTCATTATATCAGACATGGGTATATAAAGCCTTGCACTTCACTCTTTTGAAACAGTAATGTTATGCTATTCATTCACTCGATCGCGATTTTCAGACTGTTCTTTTAAGAAAGTGTGTTGTTTTATTAATAGTGTAGTTTTTTATGAACTATGAGGATTCGTAGACATTGATTTTTGTTACTGTCTGAGAAAACTAACAGTTTGTAATTTACTCAAAATATGAATAAAGTTGACCCCGATGACTTGATCCAGAATCTGGATAAAAAGCTCGCATTTCAGGAGCTTAAAAAATTACTAAAAAACTTCGAGGATGAATGGCCCGGATTCTTGAACCTGTATTCCATGATAGGTAATGACACGGAAGGGGAAGACAGAAGACCAGAGGAGTAAAAATTGACTTGGTGGTTTCCCCACCCTTAGAATTCAAAGAGGTATATAAGCGAAATAAAAACGCAAAACTCAGGAAACACATAACAGGATGGAAGATAACATCCAGAATACCCTTTTAGCTCTTTTAAAGAGAAGCTGCCTCCAGTACTACTGCGTGAAAAAAATAAACGGACGACACTCATCTTAGTCATGAATGAACAGGAAATTTCTACGTATGAAAAATACCAATGAAAGAATCAAGATTCAGCCCACAATAGTGGGTGATTTTCGCCGACTGATTAAAGTAACGGATGGTCTGGATATGCAATACTATACCTTCTCCCTCAGCTCACAAAGAAATCTAAAAGTAGTCCTGAGAGGAGCGACGGAAGACATCACTATGGAGGAGACAGCAACCGATCTCTTAAGATCTCCCTCCCTCTGGTTTTGGTGGAGATTCAAAACTCCCATAAATATATTTATGAATTAACATAGAGCTGAGGACTCAGGATAACACCTGAACCTTTGAGGAAAAGAGCTTCATCAGGACCAGTGTTGCCAATTTAGCTCTTTTGGAGCTAGATCTAGCTCTTGTTTTTATTCCTTAGCTCCAAATATTTTAATCTAGCACCTAGTTCAAAATCTAGCTCCTTCAGAACTAGTTTCAGCTCTTTTTAGTTGTTTTTATAACTTCCTGTTAAAGAAATTGTTTTAAACGTTTTCCAGATGTTCGCATTTGATAAGGAATTGTATTGTACGTTTGGTGCAAGCCTCGTACACGTTTCGAACGCATGATAATATCAGTCAGTCACATGGTCCAACAGTCTGCCATTTTGTCGTCTTAAAGTTGATAGCACCACTACAAGTTAGTCTTTTCACAGTGTTCTGGTTGGTAGTTACGATAGCTAGCGGGAAGTTTTCAAAGACTTATCGTAATTCGTTGCAGTAAAGAGTTGTGTACCCTTTTTCTCTTTGCTCATTTTTCTTCAAAATTGAGCAAAGAGAAAAATGAAACTCGCATGCAAAAATTTAGGAGGGAATGGTTGCAAATGGGAATGTTTAGTAAATGGGTGTGTGAAGTTCCTGGTGACGCTACAAAAGGCCATTGTAAGTTTTGCGGATGTGATCTAACTGCTAAATATTGTCAGCTTGTAAAGCATAGCAAAACTAAAAAACATCTTGCTGCAGTGCCATATAAGGCTGTTCCTATTACAAATATCCTTGTGAAAAAGTCTGATGAGACCGCGAACTTTGAAGGTAGGTTAGCGATATTTCTTTGTTGTCACTCATCATTCAACAGTTGCGATCATCTAGTAGATCTTCGCAAAAATACCATCCCAGACAGTCAAGTTATGCCAAAAGTAAAAATGCACCGAACTAAGTGCTCTGCAATTGTAAAGAATATTCTAAGTAAGCATTTTGAAGAAGATTTAATTGCGGACATTGGCGATGCAAATTTCAGCTTGATAATAGACGAATCGAATGATAACACAGTGAATAAGATTTTAGGAATGGCCAACATTTATTATAGCAAGAAATTCAACAAAATTATGCATACGTGGTGGTTCTAGAAAAGTGACGCTAGTAGTATTGTGCTGCATTGAAAAAAAGAGCTCTTGACCAAGAAACTGGACATTAAAAATCTTATTGTAATTGGTATAGACAAAGATAGTGTTATGGTTGGTGTCAATGATGGCGTTTATGAACAACTGAAGTCATGTATTCCCTCCTTAATTTTAATTAGACGTGTGTGCCATTCATTACGACTGCAATGTCTCACACTTGTGCAGAATCTCTCCCAAGAAAATTGGAATTTTTATTTGCCGAAACTTATAAGCGGTTTTCACATTCTTTTTCAAGACAAATAGCATACAAAGAGCTATATTAAACTATCAACGAAAATGATGCTCTTCTGAAAATTGTAAGCAACTGTGCAACAAGGTGGCTCTTCATTGAACCTGCAGTAGACAGAATTCTCAGCCAGTGGATGGAATTAAAAACTCACTTCGAAGTCGTGAGTATGACTGAGAAATGTTACAACGCTCAAAGTTTGTGTGAGATGTACAGAGATGAAAGGAATCTGTTGTACCTTTTATTTTTGCATCCTCTTCTGGTTCAAGTTCAGCAAATGAACAACATTTTTGAATCTTACAGTGCGGATAAGATGAGATTATTTGAAGACCTTTCTCGTTTGATTCTCTCTACTGCTAATATGTTAGTGCTACCATCATCCATAGTAGACCCTCTAGAATCAGAGATTGATGAATATTTGGATCCTAATCCAAATCTTGGTTACAGAGTTGATGATACAAAAGAAAATAACGCAAAATCATGAGCGAAATCTTAGAAGTAGAGCAAGACAGTTTCTTCTTGGTCTCTTCAAACAGCTTAAGCAAAGGTTGCCTGAAAACTTGAATAATTTAAGAATGATCTCTTCTTTTTCTGTTGACAATGCCTTAAAACATATAAAAGAACCTGTTACTTCCACCTTAGAAATAATGCTGAAAACAGAAAAGGCTATTCTTGACTGAAGTACGAGAATATAAAGATGCATCTGGAATGAATCCATTTAAATAAATTGCTCAGTGTGCAATAAATTTATTAATACTACCAAATTCTAATGCAGAAATTGAACGAATTTTTAGTTCCATGAATGTAGTTAAAACTAAATTAAGAAACAAGATGGAATTGCCAATGCTGACAGCTATTTTGTCAGTCAAGTATGGCTTCAGGCGTAACAACAAGTGCTGTACAGGCTATCATTTACCAGCATCTACACTGAGTAATATTGGAACGATAGCCACATATAATAAAGCTGAAAATCTAAGTGAAAACTTGGGTGAATTAAGCACAGAAGACAACATGCAAGATGTATTTATCCACTTATACGCAAGTATCACTTCAACTTGAATAAAGTAAGTAACTTAAAAGAAACAGCTACTACTTTTAAAATTTAGCGTCAAAATTTTATTTTTAACTCCTTTTTAGCTGTTTTTAGTAATTTGCATTTGGCAACACTAATCAGGACAATGCAACAGATGTACAAAATACGGTCATGCTGAGAAACTATGCAGAACTGATTATAGGTGCTTAAAATGTGGTGAAAACGACCCCACGTGCACCTGCATCAAGCCTAAAACATCCCGGTCAAGTATGGCAACTGCAGTAGCCTTCATCCTGCCAATTACAAAGGATGTAGCTATTATCCAAAGAACAGGATGGCAGTAAAAATAATCGCTCCACTTCTATCTCAAACATAGTTAAAGGAAGCAGAGTTTCCTCAAACTGGTAAGCTCAAACTAATGCTACCTACAACTCACCAGCAAGAACTTTGCTGTCAGCTGATTTTTAAGCAATTCTTGGCATAAGGGAGTCCATCCAGATTAGAACAAACCTACGAAAAAACCGTCGCATTCTATACAATTACACGGGGTCAAATTATGCTGTAGTGGCTAGGCCTACTGAGCCAACTCATCAGTCCTATTGGCAGATCTGAAGTCCTAGATATTACAGATATAGAACGTTAAATATCGATACAATGTTCAATCGCTGAATGCATTATCAGACCACAATCCTATATTACTTAAATTACGAAATCGGGGACAACTATCTCCCTCTCACTCCTTCATGGCTAGGAAAAAATTATCAAAAATACTCCCTGAATACATTGGCCCTGTACCCAGCATAAAATCAAAGGAGGAAATTCACAAAGTAATAGAAGATCTTGCTAATCGAAGCAATAAAGTCCTAGCGGCAGTCAATAAAACTGTAACTATCTCTATGCCCAATCGCGTTTAGAAGATATCATGAATAAAATTAGAGTGTAAATTAGAGTAAAATAAAGCAAGGATAGGATATCATAACACACGCGCACCTCAAGATTAAAAAATAAAATAAATAAAATAAAATAAAAAACTCCTCAACAAACTGAACAGTTCAGTCAAAGATGCTCTCAAAAAATCATAGAAATCACCAGTGGGAAAATAGAGCTTATCATCTATAAACCCTACAGATCATTCCATCTGGACATTCTTAAAAAGCTTCAGACACAAATATAAATCCCCCCCCATCCAATCAGATCAGGGTCTAGTACCCACTATTGTTGAAAAAGTAGAAGCTATAATAAATAATCTGGAAAAACAGTGTGTCCTGCATATGAAAATTTAAACATCATTCATATATACAAAGTGGGTGGCCGTATAAGACGTACACTAAAACATCCTGACAATAATTGAGATCTGATTATCCCTACTTCACCAGTCGCGAAATAATTAACATCAAGTATCTCAAGAATAATGAAGCTCCAGGTCCTCATGGTATCATAAACAAAGTTATGAAATTACTACCCTGCACAGCTATAGTGCATCTACTGTACATTATAAATGCAATTCTCAGAATTCAATATTTCCCTCCTTCTTAGAAAATTGCTGAAATTGTTCCAGATCACAAGCCAGGCAAAGATCGACATTTGCCTCAAAATTATCGCCCCGTTAGTTTGCTATCAAATCTATGAAAAATTTGCTATTCCTAGAATAGTTGATAGGTTAAAGATTATACAATTAGGATTTCCCCGAAACCTTAATACCATCCAATAAATTCATCTGTAATGGAGTACATTACTACGATATACAAGTGGAAACAACACGCAGGTGCTGTATTCCTTGACATCGCAAGGGCTTTTGACAAAATTTGTCACTATGGTTTGCTTTAGAAACTTAATATTACTAACAGATCACGGGAGATGATACATTTAATTAAATCTCTTGAACAGGAAGATGCAGGTCAAAATAAATGAAACTATCTCACTCCTTTCCCAACTCACTACCTATATACAGTACTAATATATTACAGGTTGATCAACCAATCTCTCGTGTATGTGCTCGACA
>NW_028328126.1:0-25774 GCF_054136105.1 Typopeltis vanoorti
ATGGTGTGGGGAGCCATCATGCTTAATGGAAGCACCGAACTACATGTGCTGGAAAAAGGAACTATGCCTGGTGAACAATATTGCAGCGAAATTCTTCAGCGTCATGTTCGATTTTCCTACGGTGCTGTAGGTGAAGAATTCAATTTTATGGATAATAATGTCACATCACATCATATAGGAGCAGTGGAAATACTTCTGGAGACTAACGATATTAATTGAATCGAGTGGCCAGTACGCTACCCAGATCTCAACCTCATAGAACACGTTTGGGACATAATAGGGAGATGTATTGCTGCTAGAAATTCCCGTCCAGAAACAAGGCCTTAACCTTGCACTGAAGATGGAGCATGCCTGTTTGCCTCAAGAACTGAATCACTTGGTGCTAAGCATGGTACGATGTTGTGAGAGCTTCATTACAGTTCAAGGCAGACATATTCCATACTGAAATGTCCCGCATGGTTTTCTGTTAGTGCTGTACATTAATTCCTTAACTACGTCCTTAGGAAATTTGTAAATTTTGCGAAAAACGTATTGGTATTCAATTTGTACAATTTGTACGAAATGTCTAACACATTTTTTGTGTAATAATATAATTTATTAGTATGCTGGAAATAAATTGATGCCCACATTTGACTGTAGTCATGAAACGTTTTTCATATACAAGTAAAAATAAAGTTCCCCTTAGTTTTTGGACAACAGTGTGTATACAAGGTAATCAAAATTGTATCCCTGTTTAAGGCCTTGTGGAATATCATCCAAATGCTGCAAAACTTTGCAGGAATACATTGTGTATAATGCGGAAACAATATCTGAGATAACAAGAGTAGTTCCAAAATTCACGATGTATGATTGTATGACATACCAAATGTAGATGTAGTAATTTTTTTGTGTGTGTAAGGAGAAAAGCAATGGAAGCATAAATAACACCTTTTTTTATTCACTTCTATTATGCATTCACAGGCGGTGCTGTTCAATGTGCTGCCCTTCCCAGTTTGCCACAGACTGCATCCTTTGCACTGCATGTTCAACAGCAGGTTAGGACTGATGTTACATTATGCTGTCTTTCAGCACTGACAAGTTATCAGGATGATTCTGATAAACCCAGGCTTTGAGAAATCCTCAGAGCCAAAAGTCACAAGGAGTTGGATCGGGTGAACGAGGTGGTCATGCAGTGGAAAACGTACCCCTAGCTTCCTTGAAATGTTCTCAAAGAACCTCCTATATGGTTCGAACAATGAAGTGGGGCCCCATCCTGAATGAAAATTATTGAATCTATGCGCAGGCACTGTTGTAGCTGTGACACAACAGAATTGTTTATCATATCACGATACTTCTCAGCAGTAACTGAGCAGGTCACAGGACCCTACTGGCAAATATCCTCAAAGTAGAATGGTTCATTGATAAATGCAGCTGAAAACCCATACCAGACAGTAACTTTGGGTGAATGGAAAGGATTTGTTGGAATTCATGTAGGTTTTGTGTAGTCCATACCTGGCAATTGTGGGTATCACAGCCTCCATTCAGTTGAAAGCAAGCCTTATCTCTCCACAAAATCATCCATGGCCACACAGTGTCAAGTAGCACTTGAGCAAGGAATGTTAAAGTGAATGTCAGTCGAAATTCCTGTGGGAGCACTCCTCAATGAGTGTTATCTTGAATGGGTAGAAATGCAGAATCTTTGGAAGAATTTTCCAAACAGTTGTGTAAGGCACATCCACGTGCCTTGTTACAGCAAGTACCCTGCAGGAACCAATGCTGTTATTCATGGGTTGCTCCACAACAGTATTAGCAATTTCATTCACTTGTGAACGAAGTTGCTAATACAGTTGCATTTGTTATCAAAATGAGTGGAGTGCAACAACAGCATCGCAATTGTTTAGGTAGTAAAGCTTCACGAGCAAAGCACATGAAAGCAAGTTAGTGCCATTGTCTCAGAGGTATAATAGAATATTTGACATTGATATTACACTTAACATGCACTTCAAATAACATTACTTTCCCAAGTTGTTCTGACTGAACGTTGCAATCTGCAACCTAATACTCGTCTTTAAAAAAAAAATAAATAAATAAATAAAAAGCTGAAGATGGTATTAATTTGAATACTACAAAAGATTTTAATGCTTATTTTGCAATATATGCTTTCAAGACCAAATGCAGAACTTTTATTATTATTATTATTCGTGACACCTCCAATGAGTCCAAAGACTCATCGCGGGAAGACACCCACTGTGCAACTCCCCGTCTCCACTACTATACCGAACTTCTACTACCACGCATCAACACCAAGGCCATCTACCGCCCACATTTTAAGTATATAACCAGTCCAAACCAAGCCACATGTTGATTGTGATTTCCCACCACACCTGTCATTGCCCAGTCACCCTCATTGTTGGTGCCTCTTAAAAGCAGGGTGGTGGTGGTCTCTCACACCCATAGTGGAATTCAAAGCTGTGACCTACTGCTCTGAGATAGAAAGGAAGAATCGAATGGTATGCTGCAGAGCTGTGCGAGTAGGAGGAGGGAGTGCAGTTTATAGACCTGTGGCATGTATTTGAAGGAAGAATGGAATTGCACAAAAGGGACGGATTATATTTGAATGGCTTTGAATGAGATTGAAGTGCTTGGCAATGGAAATCAGTGGTGCACCCAGAGGGAGGGGGGGGGTGAAAGGGACCCTGTGTCCCCAAAGAAAAAGGGAAAAAAATAGTAGAAAATTTTTTCAAAAATCTTTTCCTAATTGAAATTCATTTTTTTTAATTTATGTTGTGTCGTGTCTTCTATTTGTATACTATTTATGAATTAGTGATCATTGCAGATGCTCAGTTATAGGTCGTATGCAATACGTAGTATGTATTCGCAAATTGTCTACTCAACTTCCCCCCCCCCCTCCAGATTAAATCCTGAATGTGCGCTACTGATGGAAATAGTAGTAGTGTGAAAAAAGGAATGCAACACGAACAGGGAAATGGAGAGAGCTCAAGTGGACAGAGACATTACATGTGGGGGGGGAGTGAATGTTGGATGTAGTAGTGAATGTATGTATAGGGATGGACAGTATAGAAATGAAATGGATGGTGATGTGGGAGGGGAGGATGTTGAGACTGAGGAACTATACAGGGCAAACAGTGAGGTGACCGGGCAAGGACAGGTGTGGTGGAAAATCACAATCAACATGTGCTTGGTTTGGACTGGTTATATAATTAAAAGTGAACTGCTATGTTTGTTTACAAATGCCAGAAGTATCAGAAATAAGGGTGATGAAATTATTCAACTAATTGAGATGTCTGCGTACCTGCGCTTTCTTAAATGGATCCGATTTCAAGCTATCCTGCCTTGGATTACGTTTTACTGTTATAACCAAAAAAAAAAAAAAAAAAATCTATCTTCATCCTAAAAGTAAACACACACACGCACAGTGGTGAGCTATAAGGGACTTGTTGAGCCGTTTGTTAAAATTTTTCTCAAATTTGCGAGCCCCTTGTTCTTGTTTAAATTTTTATTAGGAATACTGAAGGTAGAAATAAGGAACAGGAGGATATAAGTTTAAAGTTAATAGAGGTGTATAAGAGAACAGAGACATAAGTTAAAGAAGTGGGTATTGACGATAAGAGATATAAGATAAAAGAGAGAGAAAAGAAATAGATTAGAGAGTAATAAGAGACATATGTAAATAAGATATAAGAGATATAGAAAATAAATATATAAGATATATAATATAGAAAGGAGAGATATTAAAGAAATAAGGATAATATAGAAACAGGATATTAAAGATAAAATAAAGGATAAACAAAATAGATATAGATTAAAAACCCTCACGTTTACACCAGGTCAACACTGGAATAACCAGTGCCCTAACTAGCCTTTCATGACCCTGTGAACGATTTTATTTTTGCCCCCCCCCCCTTTGTCTGAAAAAATAAAATAAAATAAATAAAACAAAACAACAAATACGATAGAAATAGAAATTATGTTCATAAATATATAATATACGAGTTTGTTTGTGGCGGCAAAATTTGAAAATGAAAATATACTTTTTAATTTTTTATAGCCCATTTCAGGGTTCCCTTCGTTCTGGGCCCTGTACCTGTGCATCTTCCTAGTTACGGCACTGGGAATAACACATTAAATACCTTTCTTTTTAAACATACTGGTACAACACCTAAGATACTCTACAGCAAAACACTGTTTCCTTGTGTGATCTTTATTTATTTTATCCTTAAAACTAACTAAATGTCCGAGAGAAATATAGTCATCAACGATTTCAGTAGGATTATTTCCTAATTTTAATCATGTTAATTATACCCCCCCCCCATAAATGAACAAATTTATTTGAAAAAAGTAAATGATTTAGATCTCTTGTATTAATGTTAATTCCACTTTTTTCTCGTGATTAATTCCCAAAGTAACAAACAGTAAACGAACATCATTTTCCTGTATGTTTAGTAATCGTAGCAGAAGACAATTTGGATGATATCGGATTCAAATCTTTGCCTCACTCTTCTCTTGATGTAGAATTCCTTTCTCTCATGTTATAACTTTATACTGGCCCTTCAGTTCTGATATGCAGTCTCTAATATATTCAGCTGGAATGACCTGATGTTTTAAGTGGTTTATTATCTTCTATTACGATTAGCGTCACTGTATCCACTTCATCTGAATTTAATGAAGGATCTGCATATGTCCCTATAAAAATTACAGCATATTTTTATTTTTCTCTATTTATTATGTTATTCATTGCTTATTTTTCAGTTTGCGAATCCAATTTTCATTCCATGTAATTCTCGTGTTCGTTTTCAGCAATTTTTTAAAAATGTTTTGAATTATTCTTCGATTATAATTTCTGATTGGTTTGATATCTAACATTCACATTTCTTCAAATTCCATATTGTCTCTCTGCTACTCCTATATCTCTTCTTCTCTATATTATTTTATTTTTATGAAATCAAGTAGTTGTAAAGTAAGTTGACGGTCTAGGTCAGTACACCAGCCAAGATAAAAACTACACGACTCAAACAATTAAAATTTGATGTTAATTCAGGAAACAAAGAAAGCAATTAAATGCTGGTTTATCAACAATTCAATGCTTTGTTACATCATTTGCATATTTGAAGTACCTGCTATGTTCCAATTTCCTCACTCACTCTCTTCTGAGACTTGATACTGAAAGCATTCATTAAGCGCCTCATATTGCAAAATAAAGTAAAAGCTATTATACTGATTAATACTTTGACCTGATTTGACTACTACTACTTTGATTACTGATTTTAGACAAAGATGCATCGAATGGCTTGTCTTCAATGTAAGTAAATTTTAAAACTGCTATATTTAAATAGATATTAAACTTTCGATATCTTTAAATTCAAGCGCGTATTTAATTTTTGGAATTAGCAGATTAAGTGACAGTGTAGTATTTTCGAAGCAGAAATGTAGCTTTGTGGAAACGGTTCTGGTTCCATAATACTACATTGACGGAAGAATGTTCGTTACCTTATATGTGTCTTTTATCACCGAGTACAGGAACTTTTTTAGCCGGTTCCGTGTTAGTGAAGCTTTTGTGCAGAACTCGAGTTTGCTACTTGCATCTCAGAAAAATCAACTATTTGAAGTACTCTAATCCAGATATATTGAAAATCATCGATAACCAACTTAGCTATCCTTGACGGCTAAAGTCAGCCGATTTCCAATAAAAGCTAAAGGAGCTTCCTGTTCTCTTTCGGGAATAAAAAGCGATTGAGAATTTATTTGGTTGGTTGCATGTAATGTCTACTAAATGACTTTATAAATGTCTACGTTTATAAATATTATTAAATTTCATTTTTAAGCGACATCTGCAGTCTAACTGTTCTACAGTTAGACTGCGATAAAGGAACTTCATCTGGACATACATTTATACTACCATTCTTAAATGCTTACTCTTTTGTCAGATGTGATTACTAACGTAATATATAATTAGAATATTATCCGATCATATATTATTGTCGTTGACATTCAAAACATCCTAAGTGGATAGTTATGTCATCCGACGTTGATTTTTGACTTAAAAAAGAACGCCTATTCATCAGACATTCGTTTTTCAAATAACGATTCCATAAGAGGCGCATATACGCGAATGGCATGGTTATCAATTTGTAAAAGGAGAAGAGAAAGAAGATATTCAATTTAATGTTACTTTATCAACAAGATTTCTTTCTCTCTTTTTTTCAAGTCAAGTAAGAAAAATAAATAAATAAAAAAGGCGTGGAAATAATAAAATAATTTAACACATATGTCTAATAAAAACGAATTTAAATAAAACTGAGAACAGTTATACGGAAATGCTATTCTAGACACTACACAGTGTCTATAGTTACCGAAAACTCAGGATTTTCATCCAGGAAAACAAGCAAACTGACCAAAAGAGCGCACACAATAAACAGAGATAAAATATCACAATTGGAGCATTAGCTGCTTCAGATAATTTAAACCAAACCAATCAGGAAAGCATGTATCTTTCTCCTCCCTTGCTATTGCATAGCATGCCAGAAGTCTCACGAGATGCGTGGAATGAAAAGCTTGTCTTTACAAATACATACGTCATTTCATAAAATTATAAATGACATAAGGTTGAGGATTATAATAACATTTTTAATTAATTACAAAATCCATTTCAGCACATTTATACTTATACAAATTAATAATATCGATTTCACTTTTTTTTTCAAATAAAATATCAGCTGTTTATTTCCTGTCAGATTTATTTCTGGTATTTCCGTGTCGCATCCTATTTCTTATGTATGTGAACAAATGATGTAAGTTACGCAAAATCGAATGCCGCGGGTTAGATATTTGTGGCTAGTTTAAAAATTGCTGTACTTACGCAACATTGGCTTTTAAGCATCCATTTAATTTTATCTAAAATAATGCTTTTAGTTTATTTAAGTGCTGCTAATTAACAGATATGGCTGTGAAAATATAATCGTATAATTGCAAACAAAAATACTTGAGAGTTAAAATCGGTTCGTAACCGAAAAGCTGTTGTTTTTTGGATTTCCGATCGAAGTAAATAAGATTGAGAAATTAGTGTATTCGCTTTGTTAATTACATGTGTTCAGGTTGGTTGGTCTGTTTAGCGGGTGAAAAACTCTGATACTCTTGTATGAGAATGACTAATTTGCAGAACAATCGGGAAGCGACATAGTACATATATTAACTTGAAATTAATAATGAGTAATAGCAGAAAACAACCGAATTATTCCGTTGTAGTAGAGCAAATACATCGCATGTAACCTGCTGTGCTTGTTATTCGAAATGGCATGAATTGCTACTTGTACAAACGATTAAAGAAGTATTAATGTGTATCTTAAAAAAAGGGAGGGGGATAGGAATTCGCACTTTGGTAACAATTGATTCTATGTTTATTTTTATCAGCCTATGGTTTATGAAATAAGTTTTTAACTCCATTGTAATGATGGTAACCTTTGGTCGGAAAGACCTGGGTGTAAATGAGGTCTAGAGATGGGATGCAAATAACCTTTGTAAGAGACCAGCTAACTGAACTGAAATTGAATAAGACATTGCCAAAACGATGTGGCCAGGTTTTTTCTCTAGAACCCCTTTCCTCCCTCACTTGCTAAACAGGCAATTAAACATAATGCAAATCTTCTGGTAGGTTTGACTGTTTGGCTGGTAGATGTGGGGAAAAGTCCTGTCATGAGAGAGAAAAAACAAAACAAAACTCATTCATATGAGTCTTTTTCAAGACTGTTGTACCACTCACCATACCTTTTGCATGGCTTTAAACAACATGTGTATTATTATTAGACCCTCCATGCAAATGGAATGGCGGCCTAATAATAATTATAATATGCAAATAACATTTTAAATTAATTCAAAATGTTTTAAATTATTTAATCCAAACATTTTAAACATTTTCTTACCCCCACTTTCCTGCTCTATCTGCTGAACTCTACAATTTACATTTCCTTAGCCTCCCTCTTCCAATAATCAACATTTCAGTGTCTCCATATTGTCTTAATCAATTTCATGTTCATCCACAGTTAAGAAGTTGCCTGTTACATTTGATATTGTTCTTTTGTTTACATGTTTGATGTATTTTATTGCAATATGATTATGCAAAAATCCTCAAGGTAAAATAATGAAATTTTTTTTCTGCATAATAACATGATTTTCTGTGTCATTATTAGCAGCAAGTGATTTACATAGTTTTGAGAGTCATATTTTGAGCAGAAGCAGTCAGTCATTGGGCTGTGGAATATAATCAGGTATTGTATGGGCTAAGTACATTTTTTAAAAGATCCTCAAGGTAAGCCCAATTTTCTCTCTCTCTCTCTCTCTATATATATAAATGACTTGAATCAGGAATAATGACTAACAATTAAAAGAATACCCAGGTTATGTCTGATTTTTTT
The DNA here is from genome assembly GCF_054136105.1 of Typopeltis vanoorti. Taxonomy (NCBI): domain Eukaryota; kingdom Metazoa; phylum Arthropoda; class Arachnida; order Uropygi; family Thelyphonidae; genus Typopeltis; species Typopeltis vanoorti. The sequence continues at coordinate 8,409 of NW_028328126.1, forward strand.
TTTCTAATATTTAAACTTAAATTTAAAACTTTAAAAAAAGGTTAATTTTATTCTAACAATTTATAATTTAATTTTAAACTTAGTGTTTCTAAATAGAGAACTGTTTGATTTATATCAGGAACAGAAGCAGCAGGTCCTAAATTCTGAACAACATGGCCAAACTGATTAAAATGACCACTTTTGCTAATGTGTTTCATTTTATATATAGAAATCTTCCCATTCATATGGTTAATCATTTGCATGCTGATCTTAAAAGCATACTCCTATCTATCTATCTATATATATATATAGATATAAAACTGAGAATTTTTTTTTGAAAGCTTCAAAGTGCATATGGGAATTTATTTTTCTCCATTATGCTCAATGTCTTCTTTTGCATCTAAAAAAAAAAAAGGGAATAATATAATTTGTCTTAAATTTTACCCTGGTCCATTTGATTATGTTCAGTTCATGCTTGTTTCCTGTCAGTAAGCCATGTAAGTGAATGAATCTAGGATACTGATAAATACTGCAACATTGCTCATTAAAATAAACTCAAAAGCATAATTTCTTCTTTTAGGTGCCAGGAGAAAGGAGACACGAGATGGGCGGTCAGTCAGATGGGGAACGTTCCGTGACAGAGTGGAGCCAGTGAGAGCAGCATCACCACCACCCAGCTCCTCCAGAGGACGCCGTGTCACCTTCAGCAATAAAGTTGCTGTTCGGGATTACTGGTATGTGTAATTAGATATTTAAGAAAGTTTCCAGTTTTTTAAAGGGAGGTATTTATAAAAACGGTATACCATCTGATAAGTGAAATTGAACGAAGTTAATGTAAATAATACCTGAGTAATCATAAGAAATGTGATGTACATTCTCAGGTCGAAAATTATTTACTGTCAATGTTTGTTAAAACATTTAGCTTTATTTACTATTAATATATATCAAAAATAGTGCAACAAATGAAAAATATTTTTGCAGAATTATTCATGCCACTAAGAGAATGGCAATTTTATTTATTTTTAATCTATATTTCTGACCAGGGGATATGCTCATCCAATATTTGAATGACATGGCACTTTTACTACAACTCTTCTTGCTCAATGACAGGATGGAAGTTGCTGTAGTTCAGAATTTTGAATCTACAGTTTGTTTCATATGACAGTGTTCATTATATTTCCCAACTACTGAATCATGACTAAAGTAGTCTTATTTATTTTTTGATTTTGTTGTACTGAAACTCAATCTTGAACTATAAACACTTTTAAGGAGATGGTTCATAGTAAATGAGGTACATTTGCATATATAATGACAAGAAATCATATTCTTGTTTAATCTTTAATCCAAGTGTAAGTGAATAATGTTTGTGTGTGAAGTATCTTCATGACTAAGCTACTTGTATTATAAATATATATACATCAGCAGGAGCTCTACAGAATACTGAGGTTCCTGCATGTGCAGTAAACTATGAAGGTATGTTGTTTGGAATCTGAGAGTGTGGAAAAATATGAAGCATTGTCAGATGTAATGCAAAAACAAAACCTAATTCACAAGAGTTCATCTCTGATATTTTCAATCACATATTGAAAGGAAATGGTTACATTATGATACTGCTAGACTCTTAAAAGGCATTTGACAGGATACAGCAAGAAACTATTAGGTAATTTGGAGCAAATAAGATGGATATAAAGCTGATGATACAGATAAGAGAGTGGCTGATAGATATCAAATAGATGGGGAGAGATGAATCTGCAAAATGCAAGTGACTAGTGGTGAGCCACAGGACTTGTACTATTTAGGGTTATTTAATTTGTATATTAATGATACAGGAAATGTTACATGATTTTTTTGGAGGGAAGAACATCCAGCTGTTTGTTAGTGATGCTAAGCTGAGGAAGGCAATAGTTAAAAAATGTAGATATCCTACAGGATAATTTAAATGGAAAGCACAGGCATAGGATAATAACTCTCAATTTAATGAAAAGTAAGGTTATGCATTTTGGAGTGGAAAGATTAAGAACTGTGCATACATTGACAAGAATGTACTGCAAGAAATACATGAGCCTAGAGATTTTAAGTGATTGTGGACAGGGCATTTCAGTTCAGTGGACAAAATAACTCTTTGTATGTTGAAATATGCACAAAAGAACACCATTATCCCCTCTTTGCAATACTTGGATGCAACCACATATGTACAACTGTAGGTTTCTTGAGGATGTGTGGTAGATGGGATCTAGAGGCAAATGACCAAGTTGGTCACAGGTCCGTGAAATCCTCCCTCTGAGAGAGATTGAAGGCTTGTGATTGCAAAATTTGGTTGATAAGTGGGGGAGGAAAAAAATTAATATGATAGACACATTCAAGTTACTAAACACGCTTTAGAGGCTTGATACTTCAGTGTCAGAGATAATAAAGTATCAGACCTCTAAAAGCATCATTAATACCTCAATATCAATGAACAAGGGATCATCCCCAGAAGTTCTGTAAGAATGTGTTTAGCAAAGTATGAGGACTAAATTTGATGCAGAGTGGTGAATGGGTGTATTGAGTTGCTAGAGGCAGTCATGAGCATACTGTCAGTAAATGAGCATATAAGGAGAGATATCATAAGTATTGGGTGAATAATAGTTAGTGTGGGCCTCCTTCAATGAGACTTTGGACTCCAAATAGATGTCTATACAATAATATTAATATTTGTCTTTATATGAAACAACTTCACCTTGGATTTTTTTTTCTTGATTTTCTCTTTTGATTTTTTGGATTGCACATTCAAGTTTCAAATCGAGAAATTTTTCAAGACTCAAAAGAAATTCAGTTAGTTATAAATATAGGAAAAGGATGCAAAAAGGACTATGCAATATCTAATTAAAAAAAAAAAAAAAACTGAGATTTGTATTCTCAACAATCCTTAACTCAAAAGGCAAAAATTATCATAAGCCTTCCATAGCATGTTAACTTGGAAGTATTTTATTATTACTTAGGCTCGCAGTCCTTACAGTTCAAAGCCTCATTGCAGGATGATTATATTAGCTATATCATTTACACAATACTGAAGGGGATGTCTTGCCTTAATAATTTATTCATTTTCTATAATGAAGTAATAGTTGAGTACAATGATAGAAATACCGCCATGATATTGGTGGACAAAAATTTCAACATAAAAAGAGCACAAATAAAAACAACATAAATAAAAATTTCTTAATATGAATTAAGGTGGCTCAGACATTAAAAAGTAGATATGACAGTGCAGAATTTAGAAGGTGGGTGGTGACCAGAGGTGTGCCACAGGACCCAGTTCTTTGACTGCTACTGTTTAATTTGTATACTAAAGACACTAGGGAAAAACAGAAGTCAAATAGCAGTTGTTTACTGATGATGATGCTAAGTTGGAGAGGACAATATAGTAAGTGATGTCGACATAGATATCCTACTGCAGGATTTAATGCAATGACATTGTATGTAATGGTTGCAATTCATTACTACAGTAGGGTTAAAGATTCTGGACTGAGGAAGATTACATACAAATTGGAAATATTCTATTGATTGGATTGCGATGCAAGTGAAGTGATGAAACTAGGGAACTCGAAGTGAGAGTGGACAGTAAGAAGTTTAGAGGACCATAGGTGGTCAAAATAGCACAGAGGATTATTTGGATGTTGAAAGCCACACTGATGAATAGGAATAAAGAAGTTACTATCCCTCTTTATAAGGCTCTGATATGACCATATCTGGTGAATGTGCTCAGATTTTATTCTCCATGTTTTATGGAGCAAGGAAGTAGTGAAAAGGATGCAGAAATGAGTGATCATGATAGTAACAGATCTGTGTAATTCTTCCCATGAGGACAAATTAAATACTTGTGAGAGAAGGATAAGTTATTGGAGATTTTATAGGATTAATCAAAAGTAAAATTTAATAATGGCAGGAGTGAAGAGAAAAACAAGTAATCCCTGGAACTTAAACATGAGCATGGCAAATTGGTGGAATGAGTTGCCAGAAGGTATCATGAGTATACTGTTCATGAATGAGTTTAAGGAGAGGTGTGATAGGCATAATGGCCTGAATAATTAGTAGCTAAGGGCCTTGTAGAGCGAGGCCTAGGACTTTAGAGAATGTCTAGATATTAATAATAATGATATTTCAGTTTAGCATATTATACTATATGAATTCTTGAAATGAAATGTTCTACCATTAAATGCCTAGTTTGTTCCCTAAATACATGAAATACAAAAATTGTAGAAATATTGTTCAGATGATTAACTGGATTTTTTTTTTTTTTTTCCCATATAGGATTTCATCAGAGGAGCAGGTTCACAAGCGGCTGTGTTGGTGGAGCATCAGACACCATGCTGTTCAGGAGCAGGCTGACTGTAGGCTGACCAGTCCACAAATACGTGAGGGAATCTTTTCATTACTACTTTTCATGCTTTTGACTTGGATATTTTGGATGCTCAGGATGTAAATGAGATTTAAAAATCTTTCAGTTAGATGCATAAAACTAATCACAGAATAGAACTCTGATTGTGTGTATATATATATATATAAGATATATTTAAATGGCTTTCACAGGGAAATGTTTTGTGTTTCATACTAGTTAAATGTAGAACATACAGTTTATAACAGATATTTGCACACAGCAGAAGACAAATATCATTATATAAAGAGATGCATTTAAAAATAAGTTAAAAGAAACAAATCATACAATAGGGCCATTTAGATATCTAAAGTTTCTGCAGTCATAGTGAAATTAATTATTTCGTGTTTTTACTTCAGCTCTGCACTGCTAAACTACCCAAGCTGTTCTGTCTTTACAGTTGTTGAGATCTCTCAACTTTTAAATCATATTTTTTTTTGTTACAATAAATTAGTACTGCATAGATATAAGAACATTTAAAAATGGTTCAATATAAACATGCCTAAGGCAGGAGCTGTATTGGTCCAGTTACATGAATTCGTCATGAGCAGCAGATATGCATCCTGTGATACGTGATTTATCAGGCATTGAATGTTCTGCTTAGCTAATTCTGTAGGGGCTTTTGGTTAAACCTAGTGCTTTTTTTTTTTTTTTTTTTTTGAAAAACAATAGGTGCCAGTAGGAAATATATAAAATTAAAATGATACACAAAGAAAACCAAAAAAATTATTTACTGATATAGTTAGAGTATGATAATGTTTTTGGAATAAGAAAGCAAATTAAGTATATAACACACAGTTCATTAAGCATAATTATTGTAAAAGTGTAAAAAAATAAGTAAATAAGATAATTTTTAATAAAATTATATAGCACAAGTTTTATATAGTCAATATCTTCATATGTATACACACTCAAAGTTCTATTTCTATTTGTATGAAAATTGTTATGGTTTTTAGATCTCATAATCATCGTAACAAATTAGATACTATTACCATCTAATATAGTATTTAAAAAATAATCATGGAATTAAAAGATGAGTAAAAAAATTAATACAAATATGGAACAATGAATTTAATATCATAAATGTAATTAAATCACCTATTTTTAATGAAAATCTCACCTTTGAAAATTGTTAACCTACTGCACATTAGCATCCTGAATGGACTAAGAGTTAAAATAATATCAGAACCCTGCACTAAATACTAAATGGAAATCTTTTTCAAGTCACTTCAGTCTTCTAACAAGTGGGGTGGTTGTCTCATCCTGGGCACTGAACCTAATATGAATATGACATTTCCGAGTCATGACCTGCACTACATTAATCTCCATACACAAGACAGATGGAGACAGCATCTGCTGACACATGGAAGTAATACTCTGTCATATGAAAAATGACAGGGGGCTTGCACAAGTAACATGGTTCATTTTCAGTAGCAGTCTCAACAAAATACAGGCTAATAGCATATGCAGGAGGAACATTGTGTTGCACATTTCCTTTAGAGCTGTTACTCCCATCCGTCTTGTCAATGATGTCAATTCTTTATTTTATAAGTCCCACCAACAAAAAAATTGACATCTATACTACATTAGGTACTAGAAGAATAAGCATACTAAGGATTAGATAATCCAAAAATTATGCTCTAGAAACCAAATGTAGAACTTCAAGCCACTTCAGGCATCCAGTGCCTAGAAGTTGCAAAAAGGAAGTAATGAGTAAGAGGGTAAAAAGCAAGTTTTTCGCAAAGCGAGTGGTAGAAACATGGAATGCATGGTCTGGGAGGATGACGAGAATGCAGACAGTGAATGAGCTTAAGGAATAGTAAGTTAGACTTCATTCTGTTGTCAGGATAGACCTCCCACAATGAGTCTTGTGATTCCATGGAGCCAGAAGAATAATAATAAGCAGGGTGGGTCTCATGCTAATTGATATTCATCATCACCACCAAAGCACATTCACAAATACAGTGGGATTCAAACCACAGCCTGTTGCTTGGAGAGAGTAGGCAGGTTATCCACTTAACTAATAGGCTAACATTTGTGCGGTTATTAGATGTAGAAGCAGGGTCATTAAATGGGTCATAAATTGTGTATTCATTATATGTAGAGAGTGCAATACATAATAACCAACAGATTAATTTGTCACTCAGAATTCAGCATTACACTAAATGAACAAGTTACCACATCTCAGTGTCTGTAGAAAAGGTGTACAAAGAAGGGGAAAATACTTCCTTTTATGTAAAAAGCAAATCTTTTAAATTAAATTAATTGTTCCATATATTAGTATTAATTTATTTTTTGAATCATTCTGTATTTAATGATTTATCTGAAACTAGGTAAACAGTCTTCAATATATAATCAGATATATAATATTTCTATTAGAGCTTGCTATGTTATAATTTTGCAAATTATTCAGCTCATTTTATTATTCTTATACAACATTTAACTACTAAATGAAACTACAAACTAATAATTATCAAGCATGTAAAGTTGCTTCCTGATTTACAATTATAGACAGACCCACGCTTTACCATGCAGTTGTTCAGAATCAAATCTGATGGAATGAGGGGGGGGGGTTAATTTTTAATTATTTAGTGTCCTATATCTATATATTGTGATTATTTTTCTGGTTGGTTTCCCTAATTCATTCCTCAGTTAGCTTACGAAATATATAGAATCCTTCAATTTGACATGCTTTTAAGAGAGTATTAAGGAATTAAGCATTCAGTATTAGCAGAATACTCAATGCTTAATTCCTTTTAGCTCTAATTATTCCTGTTGACACCACTGTCTTGTATGACTTGGTCCACTGAACATTCAGAGAGTGGAACACACTCTCCTAATGTACCTCTAAACCTCGAACCTGCTCTATCCCTCTAGTATTCCAAATTGACTCCTCCAGTAAAGTGTTCATTAAACAATTCCACTATGTCCTCTGCATCAGTCACTCTATTCCCATTTTTATCCCACAATGTCATTCTTCCACAGTCATTTTCTCCTCCTACTGGCCACATAGCTAAAAGACTCCCTTGGATTTTCCTTGGATCTAAGGGCCAATCTTTTCTCATATTCCAGTTTCATCTTCCTTACCATACTAGTCACTCTTCTGGCCTGTGTCTTATATTCTTCATGCATCTTCTCTTCACCTGTCTCCTTATATCTCTTCCATAGTTTTGCATGTAGCTCCTGTTCAATATTGTTTGTCATCCACTTTGACTCCAAATTGTGTCCTCTTCTTCACTTGAGGAATACAGCTTACCATTGCTGCTAACAAATATTCTTTCAAGAATTCCCAAGCACTAATGATATCCCTGGCCTTCCAATTCCTCCCTTCACGAAACTTCCCCAAGTCGACGTCTAAGACTATTATAATCACCTGCTTTATAATTCCACATACGTTCCCGTCTCTTTGATACTCCTGCATGTCTATTCATTTTCCAAGTCCAAACCAGCTCTCTCTCCAACTGGTGGGAGAGATGTCATCTCAGTTATTATCAGCTTTTTCGAATGCTATAACCAAATCCAAAACTCTTTGAACCTCTTGTTCCCTCGGTTACATGTTGCCTAAGACATTTGTCCCTCGAGAATTCTAGAAATTCCATTCCCCTATTGCTGCATGCATCTTCCTCTCTCCAATTTATACTACTGTAGTTAAAATCTCCCATAACAATCATTCTTCTTGCACTTACCAAACTTAGCTGTCTAAACATCTCCTGGTCCCCATCCTCTGTGTTCCTGGGTCTGTAGCAACACCCCACTAAATATCATGTCTTGCCCACCTCCACCTCACACCATATGCTTTCAAAATCATTAGTGTCACAGCCTTCCAAAGCCTCCACTCTTAGAGGACATAGGTCGTCACTTATCATAAGCAGCACTCCACAACCACACTTTCCCTTCCTATCCTGCCGAAAAATGCTGTACCCTGATATTTTTATTCCTGTTATTATATCCTCTTCTGTCAATCACGTCTCTGTGATCCCAATAATCTTTGGCCAGGCTGATGCTATCAGTGCCACCAATTCCTCTCCCTTATTCTGAATACTCCTGGAATTTGTATAAAGCATAAAAATGCCATTGTTCTATACCCAGCATTATCCCCTCTAGACTCCACTGGGCTCAGCGTTACCTGATGTCGTCCCCCTTCTCCCAAGTACCCATTCCCACAAGAGGCCACCCCTGCTACCATCCACACTGGGACACACCGACTCGTTCAGAACAGCAATCTCTCCAGATGTCTACGTTCTTCCTCATTCAAATGCAAGCGGTCTCTCGCATACAATTTCTCTCTGCTCTCAAACGCACTCCAAGCATCCACATATACCATTCCTCTCTTGTCACACATTCTCGCTATTATGCCATTCAATATCACTGCTCTTCTGCTCAACTCATCATTATCATACCTAGGCAACACACACACACTATTTTTCCTCTCTGTGTCTTCTTTTGTATAGCTTCAAGCAAAAATCTCATATCTCTCACTGCCCTATTTACACCACCACTCAAGTCATTTCTTACCACCATCACAATCATCGCATCCACCCTTTCACCTCTCTTAATTGCCATAGCCACACTTTCTATCGTTCCTCCTGGCAAACACTCCTCACGCATCCTATCTTGAACACCACGGATCATTGAGTCCCCATACATTACGCCTCTTACCACCATATTCCTCGATTGCTCACATGCATCCCTCACTCTCTCTCGTAACAGTTTCTCTCTATGCTTCCCTACCTTACCTGCCTTCCTGACATCACTCCATCTCTAGTCTCTGTGCTCCCTTGCATTCCTCTCATTCCTTCTCTCCTGCTGTTTCCATTCTTTCCTCTTCTATCATTCCTATATCTGACACTCATTCCCTCTCTTCCACTTATCCTATTCTCACCTTTTCTATCCTTCATACAACTCTCTCTCATTCTCTCTCTTCTACTGTTCCCATTTTCTCCTCTTCTATCACTCCCATAAATCTCTCTCATTCCCTCTCTTATACTGTTCCTATTCTCTCTTTTACTGCCATTCCCATAACTCTCTCTCAATCCTTCTCCTCTACTATTGTTCCTTTTCTCTCCTCTTCTCTCATTCCCATAACTCTCTCTCACTCCTCCTCTGATTCGCCTTGCATTTGTCTCTTCCATTCGCTTAATTTCATCTTTCACACTTCTCATCTCATTCCCCAGACATTCCACCTGCTCTTTCAGCTCATCTATCCAGATGCGCTGAAAGTCAGCCTGTAATCTCTCTCTAAGTCAGCCATTCTTGTTTGCAATTCATCCTCCTAATTGAGACTATCTCCTAAAACTTCAGAATTATTCAACCTTTCAATACTCCCCACTCTTATTATTTTATTCATACTTCTCTCGCCCTCTATCATATCCGTCATCTCTCTCTACATGGAGAATAACCTGTCTCTGACTCAACGAGGTCAGTTATGGCAATTTCTAAATCACCAAGTTCCTCCCACTGCCTGCATTTTGTGCATATACGTTTTCCCCCTTTCTTTCTCCTGCCACATATACAATCGCTGGGATGCATACATTCCACAAGTCTCCCGCATGCTACAAAATCCTGTATGATATCGCCCAAAATGGAGTCCTTAAATGGGGGGGGGGGACTTGCCGATATGCCATTTGTAATTTTAATTGCCGCTGCTGCCATTATTTAAAATAGTGTCGCTAATTAGTGTCAAAAATAAACACTAAATAAGTACAAACAATTTCAAACAGAACATTTAAGTACAATAGATATAAATAAATAAAATGAAATAACTAATTAATGAAAACTTATCCTTCGTCTTGTCTTCCACTGTTATGCATTCGATTCCAACCCAGTCTTCTCGGTAACCAAAATACACAATATCGCGACAACTAACTTCAAAAAACAACCACTGAAGGACACTCGTATTCCAGAAAACAACTTAGCACTACAAAAACGTAGAAAAAATGGACTATTCACCAATTAATAAGCACTTTCTTCAGCACAGCTCAAATTCCCTGCCACATGCTATGGCGACTCTTCTGAGTTTCTAGAGGCAAACAGATCTTTTTATTCACAGGGCACTGCCTGAGATGTGCATAAGGGTTCTAGTTTGGTTACAGAAAAAACATTTTTCTGATTTGAATTTGTGTAAAATTACAGCAAGCAGAAAGGGCATTGTGCCACATTCCCCAATGAGTGACAGTATCAAGTTCTTCTCCAATAGGATAGGTCCCAGTAGAATGATGTTGGTTGAGATGATAAGGATTATCTGATGAAGAGTTTTGTATCAAGGTGCTATAAACGTGGTTCACATTGGAGAGTGTTTCACCCATGTATTAATGGTTTGTATAGAAAAGATAGTTACTGCATATCTTACCATGGGAGATGAGAGTACCTCTTCAGTTATACTATCAGCATAGTTTCATGAATTGCAGATTTCTGACGTCTGTCTGCTGTTCAGCCTATTCCCAAATTCCAAGGTAGTAAGTTTGGAAATGCCATGTGCAGCTCAGAGAAACGATGTACCTTGAGACTCTCACCAGGTGCATGCATGAAAGCCAATCTGTCTCTTAGAGATGAGGTTTCTTAATAAGTAAAATATGGTGTTCCACTAGGCAATGAAGGTTGTATACTACCTATAATACAGAAGGGTGTGGGATTTTCTATATACATCAATCTTAGATCATATGCAAAATACTAGTTGTTTGAATTTCTTCTATACAGACAGACACACACATCACACTATACTTGCTTGACTGCCATCATAAAACAATACATAATTTAGCTTTTAGTTTTCCTTGTAAGGATGTTTTTTCATGCTTTCTATGAAAGAAATGCAACTTTCATATCTGATTTATTAAATTTATGAAAACTGATATTTTGAGAATCAAGATTTTCTTCTGAAACTTTTTATTTAAAAAAAAAAAAAAAAAAGGCTATTCCAGAGATTAAATTAAACGTGCCAAGAAATTATATTCTTGTTTAATCCTTTATCCAAGTGTATTAATAATGCACAGTATTGGACACATCTGTGTGCTTTGTATTATGGGATACTAAGGCATTAGCCTCTATATACAAGTAGCCTAGTTGTGAAGTTACTCCATGTGTAAACATGCTCTGTTTACACTTGGATAAAGGATTAAACAAGAATATAATTTCTTGGCAAATTTAATTTGTAACTAAGTGAAAAAACTTTCTACCATGAAGTGAGACGTAATTTTAGAGAGAGAGATACATAGGTTCAAATGAAACAATGAAAGATGCTCTCTTTCATATATAACAATTTTAAATTCATAAAACTTACATTTGAATTGTGTATTGTGTTTTTGATAAAAAGAAAAAATAAGGTATTAATCCAATAAAACAATTGGATTCTCAAGATATAAGTTTTAGTGTATCTAATAACTGCATCATCATCTATTAACAAATTTTCAACCTTCTTTGATTAGATAATGTTGCTATCTACTATAACTGTAGGTATATTGTTTTTATTAGTTTTAATATTTAATATAAAAATGAGCTAACCATGTATTGTGAAATAATTAGACACAGTAATCTTCCTAATAGAAATACAGATCTGATTATATATACTGTAATATATACATCCAATGGAGAGAGAGAGAGAGTGACCACAAAGTTGTCAACTATCTAAGACTAATAGTGAAGAAAAGAAAAGAAAAATGACTACATTGCTTTATGCAAACTAAGAATGACATTACCATAGAAAACTCAGTTTCATTACTATGTAGCTCTGTCATCTCCTACATGCTTTTGAAAAAATTACCACATTTGTTGACAAAATACCCTGACTGTGACAATGCTAACACCAGTCTTTTTACAGACTGGTGTAGGATTATTATTATGCTAACACCAGTCTTTTTACAGACTGGTGTAGGATTACTTTTATGCTAACACCAATCCTTTTTACAGACTGGTGTAGGATTATTTGTAGGATATTTTCTACCACTTCTTCAGCCTCTTTCCCATTCAACTGAGATCACTGCAGCAGATCAACTGCTTCAGTTAGTCCTCTCTAAGATCGTGTTTTATTGTAGTCCGAGGTCTTGGAAGTCCCCTCTGAAGCTAACCAGCCATCACCGTTTAAGTCTCCTCTTTTTGCCTGGTCACTTCAATGCTGGCACGCTTCTTCCTCTCACGTAAGTGTTTGTATTGCCACATAACATGAGCAGACCTCCTTAGCCTATCAAGGGTATATGATTGCTTAATCTTTAGAGATACTTCAGTTACCACTCTGGATCAGTGAGGTTCTGATCTTATCTAATCTTATTATACTACTTACAGGTCTCAGCATTCTCATTTCAGCTGCATCCGTTCTCTTCCCCCATCTCCTGGTCATCTGCCAGATCTCACTGCTATACATCAGTACTAGTCTTACTACTATTTTGTAGATCTTTTCTGTTGACTTGCTAGACATTTTGGATTCTCTTATTGTGTTCCATGTATCTATCACTTTGGACATATGATCCTAGATATGTGAGCCAAGACACATGTGGCATGTCTGTGCTCTGTAATGTTATACTCCCTACTTCTTCACCACAAGGTGTACTCTTAGTTCTACTGATCCTCAAGCCAATATCATCCAAGTCTTTCTTCTGTTTCCTGTTCACATTTTGTGCAAATCACCACATCACCAGCAAACACCATTGTCCAGGGTGATTCAGTTCTTACATTTCTATTAACACATTCAAATAAGAAGGGGCTCAAAGTTTAACCTTAATAAATCCTCACTTTTACTAGAAATGTCTCAGTAGTTCTTGCTTCAAATCACACCCTTGTTTTTCTACTGTCATATGTCTTGTACAAGATTTTCTTCCTCATGCTTCTTCATCTCTCTTTTCTTGAGACTATCAAATGCCTTTTCCAAAATGAAGAGGGAGGGTTATTAATAATAGTGCTGATGTTCGGGTTCTTCCAGATTTGAATAAGCTTGAAATGTGTACAAATGGATGTGGATGACAGACTAAATATAAGATTTCAAAATTTGTGATCCAATGGGATGCTTCATTCTCACTTGGTGGAGTTATAATGGAAGAAGTGGAGGAAGCAAGGGATCTCAGGATGATTATAGTTAGAAATTTGAAGTGCAGAGGATATATTGCAAAGGTTATGAAGACATTGCAGAGAACTGCTGCAATGTTGAGGAGGATATTTGCTACAAGAGATAAAAGGGTCATGGTTCCATTGTATAAAGCTTTGATCAGACAACATCTTGATTTATGTACTCAGATGTACCCTGTATTCAGAGCAGATGAAATAACCTTGGAGAGGGTATGGATAGTTTCATAGATTGATTACAAGGATATGGGAGACAGGATCATGGCCTAGAGACTGGAAGAAGTCAGTTTTCATACCACTACACAAGAAAGGTGATATGAAGCCATGCAAGAATTATAGAACTATTAGTTTGATATCTCATGCAAGCAAAATTTTATTAAAGATCATGTTAAATAGGATTGAGGCCAAAGTTGAGGCAGAGATGCCCGAGGAACAAGCAGGTTTTAGGAAAGGTAGGGGCACCAGAGATCAGATCCTTTGCCTTAGACAGATCATAGAAAAATATAAAGAATTCAGACTCCCTCTGGTAATGTGTTTCTTAGAGTAGTCTAAGAAACACATTACCAGAGCTTTTGACTGTGTTGAGCATGTGAAACTGTGGGAAGTAATGAAAAGAATGGGTTTTCCTCAACACACTATCAGGTTGATAGCCAACTTGTATAAGGAGCAAGAAGCCACAGTAAGAACAGATGTTGGATTGACTGACTGGCTTCAAGTTGGAAAAGGAGTTAGACAAGGATGTTTACTTTCTCCTCACTTGTTTAGTATATATGCAGAGGACATCATGCGTGAAGCATTGGATGAGCTCAGGACAGGAATTACGATAGGAGGTAGATTGATCAGTAATCTGAGGTACGCTGATGATACAGTACTCCTTTGTAATGACATGGAAGAACTAGGACTAATTCTTGACAAAGTTAACAAGATCAGTAATAACAGAGGACTTCAACTCAATTCTAGCAAGACACAGATCATGGTTCTCAAAGGAAAAACAAACAGAGACACTCTTGAGAAACAAATGTATCTTAATGGAGAAATTGAGAAAGTCAGCAAGTTTGAGTACCTGGGATCCATTATTAATGTGAAGAATTGCTGTTCAGAAGATGTCAGGAAAAGGTTAGGAATGGCTAAAACAACAGTCAGAGACCTGTCTAAAATCTGGAAGGATGGATCTATCTCCATGGGAACAAAGTTGAGGATTTTAGATGCAATTGTTTTTCCAACAGCGACTTATGGATGCGAGACTTGGAACCTAAAGAAGTCAGATAAAAAAACGGATATCTGCTTTTGAGATGTGGTGTTACAGAAGGCTGTTGAGGATATCATAACTGAAAGGCATACAAATGAATGGGTGTTAGAAAAGATTAGTAGAACTTTAAGCTCCTTAAGGATATTGACAGAAGAAAGTTAAAATATTTTGGACACATAGAAAGGATGGAAGGAGGACTTCTCAGAACAGTAATTGTGATTGTGAAAGAGGCAGGGGTAGACCATCAATGAGATGGATGGATGGCGTGTGTGGAGTGACTGATCTTCAGAGAGTTGAGGCTGCCAGAAAAGCAAACAACAGGACTACATGGCGAGGCCTGGTGTGGAACATCATCAAGCATTGGAGTGACCATACGGCATCTGTAGATGCCCAGTGAGCATAGAGAGAGAGAAGGTATGGAGATGGATAACAAAAAATGGGAAATCAATACTGTACAGTGTTGATTATGAAGATAGGCTGCATAGTGTGGTGAAGAACAGGCAAAAAAAAAGGGGGGGGTATGATCGAGAAATTTAAGCTGTTGAATGCTTATTATCAAATTAATACTGGGGTGCTTTTTTTCATAGGGTAGAATAAGGGGAAGGAACAAGGATAAGGTGCCATCCCTAAAAATTGCAAAAGGAAGTAGTGAGTAAAAGGGTAAGAAATATGTATATATATATATATATATTTTTTTTTTTTTTTTGCATGGAGAGAGATGGGGACATGGAATGAATGGATGGCGTAAGTGTAACTAGTTGATGAAATGAAGGCGTGGTATGATAGGCTTTGTACTGAATAGAGTTGACCTTCCACAATAAGTACTGTGACTCCATAGGGATCAAGAAAATAATCATAATAATAAACATTTATTCAAAAAAAGAAGTAATGAAGTTCATTGCAATGATAGAAAAATTTGACTGATAGGAAACTAGAACAAAGTTAATCATGTTACTATAATAATATCCAATACATTCCTCCCTGAGGTACATATCAGTAATTAGATGATGAGAAATTGGGGAAGGCTCTACGGAATAAATGCTTGTAGAATATTACCTGGCAATTTTGACTCTGCAAACTTTATATTACTTCTGTTTAAAAATTCATCTTATAAGAGGAGAGAATGGGAACAGTAGAAGAGAGGAAATGATAGAAGAGGAGAGAATGGAAAGAGTAAAGGAGAGGAATGAGAAGAATGTGAGGGAGCACTGGAACCAGGGATAGTGTGATGTTATGAAGGCAGGTAAGTAGGGGAACACAAGAGAAAGTGTCATATGAGAGAGCGAGAGAGATGCATGGGAGCAATCAAGGAACAAGCCCAGTGGAGTCTAGAGGGGATAATGCAGTATAGAAATAGTGGTATTTTTATGCTTTATACTAATGTCAGGAGTATCTGGAATAAAGGAGAGGAATTAGTAGTGTGATAGCATCAGCCTGGCCAAAGATTATTGCGATCACTGAGACGTGGTTGACAGAAGAGGATTTAATAACAGGAATAAAAATAGCAGGGCACAGCTTTTTTCGGCAGGATAGGAAGGAAAGCGTGGTGGTGGAGTACTGCTTATGATAAGTGACAACTTATGTCCTCCAAGAGTGGAGGCTTTGGAAGGCAGTGACACTAATGATTTTGAAAGCATATGATGTGGAGTAGAGATAAACAAGATGGGATATTTACTGGGGTGTTGCTACAAACCAAGGAGTACAGAGGGTGGGAACCAGGAGATGTTTAGACAGTTGAGCTTGGCAAGTGCAGGAAGAATGACTGTTATGGGAGATTTTAACTACAGCAGTATAAATTGGGTCAAGGAAGATGCATGTAGCAATAAGGGAATGGAATTTCTAGAATTCTTGAGGGACAAATGTCTTAGGCAACATGTAATAGAGGGAACAAGAGGTTCAAGAGTTTTGGATTTGGTCATAGCATCAGAAGAGTTGATAATAACTTAGATGACATCTCCCACCAGTTGGAGAGAGTGACCATGTGGTTTTGACTTGGAAGATGAATAGACATGCAGGAGTATCAAAGAGAGACGGGAACATATGTAGAATTATAAGGCAGGTGATTATAATAGTCTTAAACATCAACTTGATGAAGTTTCATGGAGGAAGCAATTGGAAGGCCAGAATATCATTAGTGCTTGGGAAATTGTGAAGGAATATTTGTTGGCAGTAATAGTAAGCAGTATTCCACAAGTGAAGAAGAGGACACAATTTGGTGTAAAGTGGGTGACAAACAATATTAAACAGGAACTGCATGTGAAAAAGAGGCTATGGAAGAGACAGGTAAAGAGCAGGTGCATGAAGAATATAAGACGCAGGCCAGAAGAGTGACTAGTATGGTAAGGAAGGTGAAACTGGAATATGAGAAGAGATTGACACTAAGATCCAAAGAAAATCCTAGGGAATTTTTTAGCTATGTGGCCAGTAGGAGAAGAAATGATTGTGGAAGAATGACACTGTGGGATAAAAATTGGAATAGAGTGACTGATTCAGAGGACATAGTGGAATTGTTCAATGAACAGATTATTGGTGTATTTCATCCTGGAGAAGTAAATTTTGATACTAGAGGGCTAGGGCAGGTTTGAGGTTTAGAGGTGAAGGAGGAGAGTGTGTTTCAAATACTGAGTACTTTGGATGTTAGTAAAGCTGTGGGACCGGATGGTATTTCACCACGAG